>NC_092295.1:2582053-2642053 GCF_036320965.1 Panulirus ornatus
TTAGGTCGAGGGAAGGGTGGCCAGTGGGGAAGGGGAAGGGATGGGTAAGGGGTGAAGGGAAGATATGGAACAGGAGTTTCTCTCAGGGGGGGTGTGTTTTTCTCTGGGGGGATGCTGTAGTCTTGTTTCTTTCAGGGGTGTTGTAAGGGGTGAGTGGCTATGGCCTTGATCTTCTGGGGGTGTTGTAAGGGGTGTGTGGCTACGGCCTTGATCCTCTTGGGGTGTTGTAAGGGGTGAGTGGCTATGGCCTTGATCCTCTGGGGGTGTTGTAAGGGGTGTGTGGCTATGGCCTTGATCCTCTGGGGGTGTTGTAAGGGGTGTGTGGCTATGGCCTTGATCCTCTGGGGGTGTTGTAAGGGGTGAGTGGCTACGGCCTTGATCCTCTGGGGGTGTTGTAAGGGGTGTGTGGCTACGGCCTTGATCCTCTGGGGGTGTTGTAAGGGGTGTGTGGCTACGGCCTTGATCCTCTGGGGGTGTTGTAAGGGGTGTGTGGCTATGGCCTTGATCCTCTTAGGAGAGAGAGAGAGAGAGAGAGAGAGAGAGAGAGAGAGAGAGAGAGAGAGAGAGAGAGAGAGAGAGAATGGGAATAGACGAATGAAATGAGTAAAGATGAGACGAGAAAATGCGTATATGAGAGAGAGAGAGAGAGAGAGAGAGAGAGAGAGAGAGAGAGAGAGAGAGAGAATGGGAATAGATGAATGAAATGAGTAAAGATGAGACGAGAAAATGCGTGAGAGAGAGAGAGAGAGAGAGAGAGAGAGAGAGAGAGAGAGAGAGAGAGAGAGAGAGAGGATGATGAATGAAACGAGTAAAGTTGAGACGAGAGAGCGCGTATGAGACAAGTGAGTGAGTGAGAGAGAGAGAGAGAGAGAGAGAGAGAGAGAGAGAGAGAGAGAGAGAGAGAGAGAGAACATGGACACCACGCCCCCAAACCCCGACGGAAACATCGGTGTGTGTGGACAACCACATCAGACCCGACGCCCGGCATTTCAACGGGCAAGAACGACGAGAAAATAGTGACCAGAGGTAGCTATACGGGAAGGGGGAAAGGGGAAGGGGAATGGGGAAAGGGGTAAGGGCTTGCCGGTGGCTCTTGCAGAGGGAATGGTACGAAAGGATGGCCCGTGCCGGGGCCAGAAGCGGCACGGATTAGCACCCGGATAAAGATGGCTTACATGATGTGGTTCACAAGTGCCACAAGTCATGGTCAACAACACCAACCACACACGCACGCACACCCACGTCTGAACCACGCCTCTCTCTCTCTCTCTCTCTCTCTCTCTCTCTCTCTCTCTCTCTCTCTCTCACTCTCTCACTTGTCTCATACGCGCTCTCTCGTCTCAACTTTGCTCGTTTCATTCATCATCCTCTCTCTCTCTCTCTCTCTCTCTCTCTCTCTCTCTCTCTCTCTCTCTCTCTCTCTCACTCTCTCACTTGTCTCATACGCGCTCTCTCGTCTCAACTTTGCTCGTTTCATTCATCATCCTCTCTCTCTCTCTCTCTCTCTCTCTCTCTCTCTCTCTCTCTCTCTCTCTCTCTCTCTTCCATCAGGGTCACTTGTCCTCAGCCACATTCCTTGCCCTCATTCTCACCCGGATCTTCCCTCAGTCGACTCGACTCGTCTCTTAACCATGTCTCGTTCTGTCTCAGTCATACCATTCTCTCTCTCTCTCTCTCTCTCTTTCTCTCTCTCTCTTAACCATGTCTCGTTCTGTCTCAGTCATACCATTGTGTGTGTGTGTGTGTGTGTGTGTGTGTGTGTGTGTGTGTCTCTCTCTCTCTCTCTCTCTCTCTCTCTCTCTCTCTCTCTCTCTCTCTCTCTCGCGGTTGAGGACTCGATTCTAAAACCATGATGCTGTCTCTCTCTCTCGACGAGACGAGAGATGGAGGCGAGACAGTGCCGCTCCAGCCGAGGACCTGAACCTAACCAAGATGATCTCGCATAGACGAGACACTGAGGCGAGACAATATGGCTGAGAGACAAGGGCGGCACAGCTGAGACGCAGTGTTACGTGAGAGACGATATATTGTACGGGTGAGAGAGAGAGAGAGAGAGAGAGAGAGAGAGAGAGAGAGAGAGAGAGAGAGAGAGAGAGAGAGCCACACACACACACACACAATGGTATGACTGAGACAGAACGAGACATGGTTAAGAGAGAGAGAGAGAGAGAGAGAGAGAGAGAGAGAGAGAGAGAGAGAGAGAGAGAATGGTATGACTGAGACAGAACGAGACATGGTTAAGAGAGAGAGAGAAAGAGAGAGAGAAAGAGAGAGAGAGAGAGAGAGAGAGAGAGAAAGAGAGAGAGAGAGAGAGAGAGAGAGAGATTTTTTAACTCTCTCTCTCCCTCCCTAGAGAACCAGCAGGACCTGAGCCATTGAATGGGTAGCCACGAATGAGGAGTACCCCCGGATATTTTTTTTGGGGGGGGTTGTTGGGGGGGTCGTTAGATAAAGGATAGCTTCGGGATTAAGTGGGGGGGGGGGAGTCCCTCGAAGGAAAGGGGAGGGAGGGAAAGAGAGAAGGAGGGATTTATCCTTAGGGAGAAGGAGATTATGAAGGGATGGGAAGGGAGAAAGGGTGGAGGAATGTTGTCGAAGAAAGTCTAGAGGACGAGAGGAAGAAAGAGGAGGAAGAAGAAGAGGAGGTAGTGTTGGAGGGCGATAGGAACACAGAGGAAGAAAGAGGAGGAGGAGGAAGAAGAAGAAGAAGAAGAAGAAGAGGTAGTGTTGGAGGACGAGAGGAACACAGAGGAAGAAAGAGGAGGAAGAAGAAGAAGAAGAAGAAGAAGAAGAAGAGGAAGTGTTGGAGGGCGATAGGAACACAGAGGAACACAGAGGAAGAAAGAGGAAGAAGAAGAAGAAGAGGAGGAGGTAGTGCTGGAGGACGAGAGGAACACAGAGGAAGAAAGAGTAGGAAGAAGAAGAAGAGGAGGAAGTGCTGGAGGGCGAGAGGAACATAGAGGAAGAAAGAGGAAGAAGAAGAAGAAGAAGAGGAGGAAGTGTTGGAGGGCGAGAGGAACACAGAGGAAGAAAGAGGAGGAAGAAGAAGAACAAGAAGATGAAGAGGAGGAGGAGGTGCTGGAGGACGAGAGAGAAAAAAACAAAAAAATCTGTAGCCCAGGTTTGTTTACGTGTATCGTAAACTAAGGCAGGACACGTTTTCTCATTACAGAAGATTAAACTGAAGAACTTACGTGGCGTAATCATTTTTTTTTCTCTTTTTTTTTTTTTCAGTCGAGATACCCGGCCTCTTGAGCTCACATATACGTTATGTATGCTAATTGGACCAACGGGCCTAGATCTCTCTCTCTCTCTCTCTCTCTCTCTCTCTCTCTCTCTCTCTCTCTCTCTGGACCATTTTTTTTCCCACGCTTGGAGAGGTTTGTTGTGGGCCGTCGCTCGGCTCGGGTCCACGGCCTCGCGCTCTTTGCCTGATTGAGAGAGAGAGAGAGAGAGAGAGAGAGAGAGAGAGAGAGAGAGAGAGAGAGAGAGAGAGAGAGGTTACAGGGGGCCCTGTTGTTTCCAGCGCCCCGCCTCCCCACACACACACACACACACACACCCACCTTCGCCTGGAGTGGGTGTGTGGGTGTGGAGGTGTGTCTCCTGTTTCTGTTGTTTTAGCTTCAACAGCTTCGCATTACATCTGTTGTCTCTGTTAGCAGCAACGGAGGGGGGGGGGAGCCCCCGTTTAATGCCCCTCCTCTGCGTTTAAAGGCCAGTGAGCGCGACGACTCGGCCCTTGAACTTGACGGCCCTAAGCCTTTGACCAGACCCTTACAACCACTGTACACCGCCTTGGCCCAAGTGTCGTACAACGAGGGCTGTACCGTCCTGCTCAAGGGGTCGTCTCGTCGTACCCTGAAGGGTCGTACTACCGCCGGGTTCAGGGATCGTACCGTCACACCCTAAGGGTCGTCCAAATGGCTCGTTAAGACAGCTTGAACACTGAACTCACCCTAAGAGTGTCATTTAGATTCAAGGGTCACCCTGGAGTGCCACCACTGAACTCATCCTCGGAGAAGGTCGTCCTCGACCCAACACACCAGATTAGAGAGGCCAGTGTAGAAGATGTCCCTTTTGAAGTACACCCTCCACTCGAGTCGTGAAATGTGGCACTGTATAGAAGGGTGTCACTTGTAAGTTCACCCTCCACTCGAAATTATTGTGTCAGTTCTAGGGACTCTAACCTTGTTTTTCACTGATTAATATTGGAGTAAAAAAAGATATTCCACGCAAGGCTTGGGTGGTTGTGTGTGTTTTTGTGTGGTGGTGGAAGGATCTGAGTGTCTTGGGTTTCAAGTGGGGGAATTCCTCTCCAGTGGGTGGATTTTTCCAGCCGGGGTTCACAGTGCCACTGGGTAAAAATGCTTCTCCAGTGTGTGTGTGTGTTTTTCTTCTTCTCAGTTGTTTACTCTGGACGCACTTCCTCGCGAAGCGCCTGTCGCAGAACACACTCTTTTTCGCACTTCCGTGTCGCTTCACGTAAGACACAGGCCCATGCTGCACGTCAGTGCACGCGACGCCTACTGTACACGTCCCCCTCCACACGACACACACACACATCCCCCTCCACACGACACACACACACGTCCCCCTCCACACGACACATACACGTCCCCCTCCACACAGACACGTCCCTCTCCACACATACACGTCCCTCTCCACACATGCACGTCCCCTCCACACGACACATACACGTCCCCCTCCACACAGACACGTCCCTCTCCACACATACACGTCCCTCTCCACACATACACGTCCCCTCCACACGACACATACACGTCCCCCTCCACACAGACACGTCCCTCTCCATACATACATGTCCCCCTCCACACATACACGTCCCCCTCCACACGACACATACACGTCCCCCTCCACACATACACGTCCCCCTCCACACATACACGTCCCCCTCCACACATACACGTCCCCCTCCACACATACACGTCCCCCTCCACACATACACGTCCCCCTCCTCACACAGGTCATTACGGACCCTCTCCTAACCCTTACAGCACGTCCCACCCGTCTGTTGCTGCCTGCATCAAGGGGTTAAGAGTCGTCCTTTGTCTTTCACGGTGTACCGCACGCATCACGGGTTCGTATCCCGCTCTGTAGAGGAAGGGGGGTGGGGAGAGGGGGGGGAGAGACACAGAAGAGTGAGGCAAGACCCCCATCAGAACATATGAGGTGGGGGACATCTCCTCTCCATATCCATGTATTGACCCTCATAAAAATCTCCCATCAAAACACATGGCGTATTACCTCATCAAGGTTAGGTTTTTTCTACCATAGCTTCGCCTATTAGCTTGACATAGCTTTGTTTAGCTTAGGATCATACCTTGATAAAGGGTTAGGTTAGCTTATCAAAGCTTAATTAGTCGGAAGCTTAATTAGTCAGGCGTTAAAAGAGTATACGATCCATGTTAGGAGATATTAACGTGGGGTTTTTTTGGGGGGGAGCGCTTAATGGTCGCCCATCGCTGAACCATGTCGGACGCAGAGAAGAAAAGAGTCATGAATAGAAAATGCTGCTTGGCGCCTGTGTTTCTTTTCCTTGGCTATCTTCATCCTGACTCGCGTTTTCCCTGGCTCGCCTTCACCCCTGGCGCACATCTTCCCTGACGACCAGACCCGCTTTTCTCACCTCCCACCCAGCGCACATCTTCCCTGGCTCACCACCTCCTTCACCTCCTCCTTCTCCTCCGCTGGTTTTAGTCCATATTTACCTGACGCCTTCACCTCTGGTCTCCCTCATTTTCCCACCCCACCACTACCACCAAGACACCGCTACCTCACACTCACCTGCCTCACACCTACATTAGTCCTCATTCTCACAACAACACACACACACACACACCAGTCGCACAGATGTGTGTGTGTGTGTTTTCCCCCCCCTCGACTCTCTGATGTTAAAGTGACGAGTTCTGTGTAGTGTGAGTGTCCAGCGACCACCTTGTCTTAAGGGGATGCATTGCTTTCCCTTAAGAGGCTTCGGGTAAGAGATGTATTGACCTAAAACACACCGTGTTCATTGTTTAACGTCATGGAGCACTACCCGTTTTCTTCGTTAACGTCATTAAACACGACCCATTTTCATCGCCAAACCGACATCAAAACACACGACCTTTTACATCGTTAAACGTCATTAAAACTCACGACCATTTACATCGTTAAACGTCATTAAAACACACGACATTTTACATCGTTAAACGTCATTAAACACACGACCTTTTACATCATTAAACGTCATTAAACACACGACCTTTTACATCGTTAAACGTCATGAAACACACGACCTTTTACATCGTTAAACGTCATTAGACACACGACCGTTCGGTGAACGTCGCTGGTAACAGCCTAGTTTCGCCTGTTTGTGATCGACCGACCTTCGAGATGGTGGAATTAAAGCCCCATTTTGCTGCCTCGGTGAAGATATCTTTAAATCTAGCGTTTATATATCGTAGGTGAAGATATCTTTAAATCTAGTGTTTATATTTCGTAGTTGAAGATATCTTTATATCTAGTGTTTATATTTTGTAGGTGTGAAGATATCTTTATATCTAGTGTTTATATTTCGTAGGTGAAGATATCTTTAAATCTAGTGTTTATATTTCGTAGGTGAAGATATCTTTAAATCTAGTGTTTATATTTCGTAGTTGAAGATATCTTTAAATCTAGTGTTTATATTTCGTAGTTGAAGATATCTTTAAATCTAGTGTTTATATTTCGTAGGTGAAGATATCTTTAAATCTAGTGTTTATATTTCGTAGTTGAAGATATCTTTAAATCTAGTGTTTATATTTCGTAGTTGAAGATATCTTTAAATCTAGTGTTTATATTTCGTAGTTGAAGATATCTTTATATCTAGTGTTTATATTTCGTAGGTGAAGAGATCTTTATATCTAGTGTTTATATTTTGTAGGTGAAGATATCTTTATATCTAGTGTTTGTTATTACCACTGCTACTACTTCTACTACTACTACTCCTACTACTATTAATAGAAATAATGATAATAATATTGATTAATGATAATGATAATAATAATAATAATAATATTGATAATATTAATAATAATAATAATGATAACAATAATAATAATAATAATAATAATAATAATAATAATAATAATAATGATAATAATAATGATAATAATAATAATAATAATAATAATAATAATAATCATAAGAAGAAGAAGAAGAAGAATTTAAGAGTTTTTGACAAATTGGAAATCCCACCTTTAAAAAGGGTCAGACGCTGGGTGTTAGGGAAAACTTGAGAAGTCAAAGAGTTCCAAAGTTTAGCGGTGTACGGAAAGAACAGACACCACATTGGCCCACCTTTGGATTGTATATATGGTGTTTAAGAGATGGCCTAGATTAGGGCAGTGCCCGTATCGTCTCAGTTAACAATTAGAACACACAAGACCCTTCTATCCGGGAGCAGAGAGGGGAATTATGTCTATAAACATGATTGGCGAACCGATGCAAAATGTATTATGACAAGAACTTGCACATGGGATATTAATGACACTTCCTTTCTCCTTCCAGGTAAGCTTGGGAGAGGGTGTCGCAATGGACCATTGGCTGGCACACAGGTAAGGGAGGAACAGCGGGTCATCGCTTTGGGCTACCCACCATCTCTGGTGTTCAGTGATGTGTTGAAAGTCTGCCTAAAATGTCAGGTAAAATGAGGTGGAAAAAATGGGATAGATGATGAGTGAAAATATATATTGATGTTATATCAAGGTGGGTTATATATGGAGAAGGTATATATGATATAGTGGGGGCTTATAAGAGGAGAGGGGATGTTATATACACAGTCTTTACATCGTAGGACTGGAGTCTACTAATTGATGATGTTGACAGTGGATGGGATGAGGTGTGTTCTTGCAGCGGTCCGTAGAAGCTCAAATGGATTCGATGCCTTTGTGGCGCAATACTGCAACTAGGGGAAGAGGGATCTCTGCCAGCGGGAGTTGATGGAGGCGGCGAGGATCGTGGTGCAGTCGTGTTTTCAGTGGCTGTTAAAAAATGGGGAAGAGGGATGGAGGCTCACTTATTATATCACATGATGTGAGATTTATATAGAATTGATCAATGGGAGACATATAAATGTAGGCTTGTTTATATAGTGATAATTGATCCAAGCCTAGCGAAAATGGGAAGCCTATGTTACGGTAATGAATCGTAGGAGTAACTATCCTAATAATATTTGAATGGGAAACCTCTCAAAGTTTCCAAAATGCATTTTGTGTGTGAAGATGTTTTGATGTATAGTGCCATGGGGGATTTGGTCGGGTATATACATGTGTGTTAGCAGTGCCTGCCTATCCAGGGTATGAGAAGGAGGTCCCTCTCTCTCTCTCTCTCTCTCTCTCTCTCTCTCTCTTATATAAACAGACAGATGTATATTTTATGCAAGTTGCTGTATATATAATGTATTACTGCAGGGGGTGCTGGGGTGGTTGGGGGGGGGATGTTTTGAACACTGGGGGATCTCCTGGGGAAGGAGAGTCTACCCTGGGGGTGGGTTTAAAGGCACTTTTGGTGTTGGTTCTTACTCTAAACCCGCCATTATTATTATACGTTGTAAGAAAACAGATCCGGTGTGTTTGGAAGGCGAATGTGTGTGTGTGTGTGATCTCCATTTTCGCAATATGCGCTTTTTTTGCAACCTCTCTCTCTCTCTCTCTCTCTCTCTCTCTCTCTCTCTCTCTCTCTCTCTCTCTCTTAAACTGCTGATCTCTCTCTCTCTCTCTCTCTCTCTCTCTCTCTCTCTCTCTCTCTCTGAAACTGATCTGTCGACCTCTCTCTCTCTCTCTCTCTCTCTCTCTCTCTCTCTCTCTCTCTCTCTCTTTACACAGCTCGAGATGGGAGGAGAGTAAGAGATATTTATATATATATATTTTTTTTTTGGATGCTGTAAATTGCATTGTGCAGATGGACTGATTGTAATTGCTGACAGGAACACGACTGTGCATTTCCGCCCTGAGAGAGAGAGAGAGAGAGAGAGAGAGAGAGAGAGAGAGAGAGAGAGAGAGAGAGAGAGAGAGAGAGGTCGACAGATCAGTTTCAGAGAGAGAGAGAGAGAGAGAGAGAGAGAGAGAGAGAGAGAGAGAGAGAGAGACCGAGAGACCAAGATCAGTTTTAGGGAGAGAGAGAGAAAGAGAGGGAAGACAGATCAGCAGTGTGAGAGAGAGAGAGAGAGAGAGAGAGAGAGAGAGAGAGAGAGAGAGAGAGAGAGAGGACACATGAGCAGTTTTAGAGATAAAAGTGGACCTGTTTGCCTCTGGTGTGGGTCAATGGTAAGTGGATTATTTCCCCTGGAGGAGCTGGGGGGCCCGCCGCTCCTCCCAGATGGCGTGTACGAGCCCCTTAAAGCAAGGGCGTCTGGTGCCACAGACCCCACCGTAATGACGATAGACCCCGGGGGCCAGCTCTTCACCTCCTCCTCCTCCTCCATCTGTTTTTGGGGGGGAGGATGTAATGAAAACGGAACGGCCTGGCCAATGGCGTGGGAGGACGCGGAACACGCCGCGTCGCCGGCCAATCAGGGGATGTCTATAGAGTGAGGGAGGGAGGAGGAAGAGCGGGGCCTCGACCAATAGGGGAGGAGCGCGGGAATTATGCAGCGCTGGAAGGCGACGAGGCCATATTTTATATTAGCTGGCTACAGCTCCCGGGATTTGTTTATTTAGTTCACTTCATCCTGGAGGGGAAGGGTTAGGCGGTGTGGTTATGTGAAACGACTTATATATATGTGATTACATGTCTGCACGGGAAGGGGGGGCGCCATTTCCTATATGTGTATATATATGGTAGGGGATGGAACGCCTCTTTTAATTACCTATTTATAGAGGAAGGGGGGCCTATTTCGGGGCCTATTTGTAGAGGAAGGGGGCCTATTTCGGGGCCTATTTGTAGAGGAAGGGGGCCTATTTGTAGAGGAAGGGGCCTATTTGTAGAGGAAGGGGCCTATTTCGGGGCCTATTTGTAGAGGAAGGGGCCTACTTCAGTACCTACTTATAGAGGAAGGGGGGCCTATTTCGGGGCCTATTTGTAGAGGAAGGGGGCCTGTTTCGGGGCCTATTTGTAGAGGAAGGGGCCTATTTGTAGAGGAAGGGGCCTATTTGTAGAGGAAGGGGCCTATTTGTAGAGGAAGGGGCCTATTTCGGGGCCTATTTGTAGAGGAAGGGGCCTACTTCTGTACCTATTTGTAGAGGAAGGGGCCTATTTGGGGGCCTATTTCACAACCTATTTGTAGAGGAAGGGGGCCTGTTTCACTACCTATTTGTGCAGAGGGGGGAAGGAACCAATTTCATCACCTATTTCTATGGGAAGAAACAAGATTCATTACCCTATTTCTATTATACAGGAAGGAACCAATCCATTCCCTTTTGACATAGTTTGGAAAGGCATACACAAACACTCATTATACCCCCACATCTCTTGAAGTTTTCCCTCCCATTGTACAACTTATCTAAACTTCTTTTTTTCTAAAGTCCTCTCCATCACCCAATCACATTCAACAACTCCCCCCTTGGTTGTTATAGAGTTTCTACAAACATTTCCTTTACAGTTTGCGTCTACCATGTCTCTCCTCTTCTCTCTGTGCTGGGTGTTTGATATTATGACCAGCTAGCACGTCCTCTTACACTCGTGAAGGTAATGAGTTTTACATTTTGTGAGATGACCAAGTTAGAGGAAGGGAAGCTCTCCGGGTTAGATGTTGTTTTTGATGTCTGCAAAGGCTCTGTGTGTGTGTGTGTGTGTGTGTGTGTGTGTGTGTGTGTGTGTGTGTGTGTGTGTGTGTGTGCTCTGAGGCGCGCTTTGGTTTCTTAAGAGAACACATTGGATTGGGTTATTGTCGAGGGGAAATATCTGCAATGCACCAAGGGGGGGTAGAATATGTCCCAAGGGTTACTCCATCGTAACGACCCCCCCCCAGAGCACAATGTCGGGTCTGTTTAACACGACGGTGTACGACCCTTGAGCACGACGGTATATACGACCCCTGAGCACGACGGTATATACGACCCTTGAGCACGACGGTATATACGACCCTTGAGCACGACGGTATACGACCCTTGAGCACGACGGTATACGACCCTTGAGCACGACGGTATATACGACCCTTGAACACGACGGTATATACGACCCCTTGAACACGACGGTATACGACCCTTGAGCACGACGGTATATACGACCCTTGAGCACGACGGTATATACGACCCTTGAGCACGACGGTATATACGACCCTTGAGCACGACGGTATATACGACCCTTGAGCACGACGGTATATACGACCCCTTCAGCACGACGGTATATACGACCCCTGAGCACGACGGTATATACGACCCCTTGAACACGACGGTATATACGACCCTTGAACACGACGGTATACGACCCTTGAGCACGACGGTATATACGACCCTTGAGCACGACGGTATACGACCCTTGAGCACGACGGTATACGATCCTTGAGCACGACGGTATACGACCCTTGAGCACGACGAGACGACCCTTGAACACGACGGTTCGACCCTTTAGCATGATGGTACAACCCTTGAACACGACGGTACGACTCCAGAGCACGACGGTTCGACCCTTGAGCACGACGGGACGACCCCAGAGCACGACGGTACGACCCTTTAGCATGATGGTACGACTTCGTTAGGTGTGATGACTTGGTACTTTGACTTAACCCATGAGAGACAAGTCAGAGGGCCAGGGTCGTCATGACTAAGGGTCGTACGTGCGTGATCAGGGGTCGTCCTGTCGTGCCCAAGAGGTTATGCCGCCATGTTCAAGGGGTCGTACCTTCTAACCCAGTGAGATTAAACGACACGTCCAGTGTTGATGAGATGGAAAAATATGTCTTCCATTTCGCACAATCAGTTTCCATTGCCCAACCCGAAGAGAAGGGAAGGGCGAGACCCTTTTCCCTAATCCCTGTGGTTAAGGAGATTTTGGATTGGGGTTTGATAAATGGGCCCTTATGTTGCATCCCATTATCTTGCCTAAGGTACGTGTAGGATTCGTGGGCATCCTATGGGTTGTTTGTAGGACCTTGCGATGTGTTTATCGCCTCATTTGGTAGTTGATCAGGTATCAATTAATTTTATAGACACACCGACTTCAAGAATAGGAAATCATGCATATGACTTTGGTTGGGGGCTTGGGTTAAAAGCCGTCGTGGTATAGTGGGCAGCGTAGCGTGAATCTGCGGGTCCTAGGTTCGACTTTAGGACTCGGGTTAGCCCAGGATTGTTGCTAGCGCTAGCCATTCTTCTTTCCCATTGTGGCCTGGTAGATGTATGGGTACCTGGCGTTAACCTGGGGTAGGTAGAATGTAGACCCTAGTCACCCTTTTCTATTTGGATAGGGTAGATGGCCTTGTCCAATAGGGTAGCTAACGATGGCCCACTACGGGCCAAGGTGTTCGAGATGAGGACCACATTTGAAAGTACAAGATTGTACTAACGCCTCGCAAATTGCCCTTAATCCACCTTAACAGGATAAGAGATTGGCTCTTAAGATAACACATCCCAACTTGGTTAAGATGCACTGTATGGTAGTGAAGATGCACTGTATCTTAGTGAAGATGCACCGTATCGTAGTGAAGATGCACTGTATCGTAGTGAAGATGCACTGTATCGTAGTGAAGATGCACTGTATCGTAGTGAAGATGCAGTGTATCGTAGTGAAGATGCAGTGTATCGTAGTGAAGATGCACTGTATCGTAGTGAAGATGCACCATATCGTAGTGAAGATAGTGCACCATCTGTGACGCTGCATCTTGTGTGTATGACTTATGCATACACTTTGAGACATAGTCTGCAGTTTTGGGGGAAGACATACAACCACAGCGTAGACACCCAGCCTGGTTGCATTGCAGCATTTTCCTTCAATTCCACGACGTCTATTTGGTTGACCCCCAAAGGTGTTTTACTCCCACTTTGGTTGGGTTACCTTCGCTGGAATAAGCAAAGCTCAGACACCCTGTTGGGTTGGAGGTCCCCCCTGTGAGCCAGCCGCCGTGGCAACAGGAAAAGACCTCCCCACCCCATCCCCTCCTGGCCTAAACGGGATGTTGGGGAAGGCTAGGAGCAGGACGTACCTGTTAACAGACTCAGAAACGGAAGTGACCCGTTAACTAAACCTTGGGTTTACTCAGTGGGGGTTTGTGTGCGTGTGTGTGAGGGTTCGGGTATGAGCAGACGATATGTTCAACAGGTTAAGTGGGTTCGATGGGAAATGGGACTACATGGCTTGTAGGAACTGGGTGGACCTTTTCTTCTTGTAGATGAGACACACTTATTGGAACTGAGGCTCTTCTATTGTAGCTTGGACCTTATCTTTCTTCTTCAGGAACTGAGTTCCCTTTGTAGGAACCAAGGTCTTTTCTCACTGAATCCAAGACCTTTTCATATAAGAAGTGGAACCATTCGTTAGAATCAGAGACCCCACTGTCTTGGAACTGGGTCTTCCCTGAAGGAGTAAAAGACCCTTCTGAAGCAACAGAGACCTTCCATTATGAGCTGTTGGCCTCATATAGAAACAAGAGACCATCGTGAGTGGGCGAAGACCATCCTGTCGGCCTTCGTGTAGAAGTTGAGGCCTTTCAGGTAGAGAAGACCATGGTTGAACCGAGACCCCGACATCCTGGCGGGGATAAAACTCTCTTGGAACAGGGAAGGCATTTACGACGGCGTAGGAATTGCGACTAGGTTAGAGGAGTTGCGACGAGGTTGGAGGAGTTGCGACGGGGTTGGAGGAGTTGCGACGGGGTTGGAGGAGTTGCGACGGGGTTGGAGGAGCTGCGACGGGGTTGGAGGAGTTGCGACGAGGCTGGAGGAGTTGCGACGAGGTTGGAGGAGTTGCGACGAGGTTGGAGAGTTGCGACGAGGTTAGAGTGCGACGTGGTTGGAGGAGTTGCGACGTGGTTGGAGGAGTGCGACGAGGTTGAAGGAATTGCGACAAGGATGGAGGAATTGCGACGAGGTTGGAGGAGTTGCGACGTGGTTGGAGGAGTTGCGACGGGGTTGGAGGAGTTGCGACGGGGTTGGAGGAGTTGCGACGAGGTTGGAGGAGTTGCGACGGGGTTGGAGGAGTTGCGACGGGGTTGGAGGAGTTGCGACGAGGTTGGAGGAGTTGCGACGGGGTTGGAGGAGTTGCGACGAGGCTGGAGGAGTTGCGACGAGGCTGGAGGAGTTGCGACGAGGTTGGAGGAGTTGCGACGAGGTTGGAGGAGTTGCGACGAGGTTGGAGGAGTTGCGACGGGGTTGGAGGAGTTGCGACGAGGTTGGAGGAGTTGCGACGGGGTTGGAGGAGTTGCGACGAGGCTGGAGGAGTTGCGACGAGGTTGGAGGAGTTGCGACGAGGTTGGAGGAGTTGCGACGAGGCTGGAGGAGTTGCGACGAGGTTGGAGGAGTTGCGACGAGGTTGGAGGAGTTGCGACGAGGTTGGAGGAGTTGCGACGAGGCTGGAGGAGTTGCGACGAGGCTGGAGGAGTTGCGACGAGGTTGGAGGAGTTGCGACGAGGCTGGAGGAGTTGCGACGAGGTTGGAGGAGTTGCGACGAGGTTGGAGGAGTTGCGACGAGGCTGGAGGAGTTGCGACGAGGTTGGAGGAGTTGCGACGGGGTTGGAGGAGTTGCGACGGGGTTGGAGGAGTTGCGACGAGGCTGGAGGAGTTGCGACGAGGTTGGAGGAGTTGCGACGAGGTTGGAGGAGTTGCGACGGGGTTGGAGGAGTTGCGACGGGGTTGGAGGAGTTGCGACGAGGCTGGAGGAGTTGCGACGGGGTTGGAGGAGTTGCGACGGGGTTGGAGGAGTTGCGACGGGGTTGGAGGAGTTGCGACGAGGTTGGAGGAGTTGCGACGAGGCTGGAGGAGTTGCGACGAGGCTGGAGGAGTTGCGACGGGGTTGGAGGAGTTGCGACGAGGCTGGAGGAGTTGCGACGGGGTTGGAGGAGTTGCGACGAGGCTGGAGGAGTTGCGACGGGGTTGGAGGAGTTGCGACGAGGTTGGAGGAGTTGCGACGAGGTTGGAGGAGTTGCGACGAGGCTGGAGGAGTTGCGACGAGGCTGGAGGAGTTGCGACGGGGTTGGAGGAGTTGCGACGGGGTTGGAGGAGTTGCGACGAGGTTGGAGGAGTTGCGACGAGGTTGGAGGAGTTGCGACGAGGTTGGAGGAGTTGCGACGAGGTTGGAGGAGTTGCGACGAGGTTGGAGGAGTTGCGACGAGGCTGGAGGAGTTGCGACGAGGCTGGAGGAGTTGCGACGGGGTTGGAGGAGTTGCGACGAGGCTGGAGGAGTTGCGACGAGGTTGGAGGAGTTGCGACGAGGTTGGAGGAGTTGCGACGAGGCTGGAGGAGTTGCGACGAGGTTGGAGGAGTTGCGACGAGGTTGGAGGAGTTGCGACGAGGCTGGAGGAGTTGCGACGAGGTTGGAGGAGTTGCGACGAGGCTGGAGGAGTTGCGACGAGGCTGGAGGAGTTGCGACGAGGCTGGAGGAGTTGCGACGAGGTTGGAGGAGTTGCGACGGGGTTGGAGGAGTTGCGACGGGGTTGGAGGAGTTGCGACGAGGTTGGAGGAGTTGCGACGAGGTTGGAGGAGTTGCGACGAGGTTGGAGGAGTTGCGACGGGGTTGGAGGAGTTGCGACGGGGTTGGAGGAGTTGCGACGAGGTTGGAGGAGTTGCGACGAGGTTGGAGGAGTTGCGACGAGGTTGGAGGAGTTGCGACGAGGTTGGAGGAGTTGCGACGGGGTTGGAGGAGTTGCGACGGGGTTGGAGGAGTTGCGACGAGGTTGGAGGAGTTGCGACGAGGTTGGAGGAGTTGCGACGAGGTTGGAGGAGTTGCGACGAGGTTGGAGGAGTTGCGACGGGGTTGGAGGAGTTGCGACGGGGTTGGAGGAGTTGCGACGAGGTTGGAGGAGTTGCGACGAGGTTGGAGGAGTTGCGACGAGGTTGGAGGAGTTGCGACGAGGTTGGAGGAGTTGCGACGAGGTTGGAGGAGTTGCGACGAGGTTGGAGGAGTTGCGACGAGGTTGGAGGAGTTGCGACGAGGTTGGAGGAGTTGCGACGGGGTTGGAGGAGTTGCGACGAGGTTGGAGGAGTTGCGACGGGGTTGGAGGAGTTGCGACGAGGTTGGAGGAGTTGCGACGAGGTTGGAGGAGTTGCGACGAGGTTGGAGGAGTTGCGACGGGGTTGGAGGAGTTGCGACGAGGTTGGAGGAGTTGCGACGAGGTTGGAGGAGTTGCGACGGGGTTGGAGGAGTTGCGACGAGGTTGGAGGAGTTGCGACGGGGTTGGAGGAGTTGCGACGAGGTTGGAGGAGTTGCGACGGGGTTGGAGGAGTTGCGACGAGGTTGGAGGAGTTGCGACGGGGTTGGAGGAGTTGCGACGAGGTTGGAGGAGTTGCGACGGGGTTGGAGGAGTTGCGACGAGGTTGGAGGAGTTGCGACGAGGTTGGAGGAGTTGCGACGGGGTTGGAGGAGTTGCGACGAGGTTGGAGGAGTTGCGACGAGGTTGGAGGAGTTGCGACGGGGTTGGAGGAGTTGCGACGAGGTTGGAGGAGTTGCGACGGGGTTGGAGGAGTTGCGACGAGGTTGGAGGAGTTGCGACGGGGTTGGAGGAGTTGCGACGAGGTTGGAGGAGTTGCGACGGGGTTGGAGGAGTTGCGACGAGGTTGGAGGAGTTGCGACGAGGTTGGAGGAGTTGCGACGGGGTTGGAGGAGTTGCGACGAGGTTGGAGGAGTTGCGACGGGGTTGGAGGAGTTGCGACGGGGTTGGAGGAGTTGCGACGGGGTTGGAGGAGTTGCGACGAGGTTGGAGGAGTTGCGACGAGGTTGGAGGAGTTGCGACGAGGTTGGAGGAGTTGCGACGGGGTTGGAGGAGTTGCGACGAGGTTGGAGGAGTTGCGACGGGGTTGGAGGAGTTGCGACGAGGTTGGAGGAGTTGCGACGGGGTTGGAGGAGTTGCGACGAGGTTGGAGGAGTTGCGACGGGGTTGGAGGAGTTGCGACGAGGTTGGAGAGTTGCGACGAGGTTGGAGGAGTTGCGACGAGGTTGGAGGAGTTGCGACGAGGTTGGAGGAGTTGCGACGGGGTTGGAGGAGTTGCGACGAGGTTGGAGGAGTTGCGACGAGGTTGGAGGAGTTGCGACGAGGTTGGAGGAGTTGCGACGGGGTTGGAGGAGTTGCGACGGGGTTGGAGGAGTTGCGACGAGGTTGGAGGAGTTGCGACGGGGTTGGAGGAGTTGCGACGGGGTTGGAGGAGTTGCGACGGGGTTGGAGGAGTTGCGACGGGGTTGGAGGAGTTGCGACGAGGTTGGAGGAGTTGCGACGAGGTTGGAGGAGTTGCGACGAGGTTGGAGGAGTTGCGACGAGGTTGGAGGAGTTGCGACGAGGTTGGAGGAGTTGCGACGAGGTTGGAGGAGTTGCGACGGGGTTGGAGGAGTTGCGACGGGGTTGGAGGAGTTGCGACGAGGTTGGAGGAGTTGCGACGGGGTTGGAGGAGTTGCGACGGGGTTGGAGGAGTTGCGACGGGGTTGGAGGAGTTGCGACGGGGTTGGAGGAGTTGCGACGAGGTTGGAGGAGTTGCGACGAGGTTGGAGGAGTTGCGACGAGGTTGGAGGAGTTGCGACGAGGTTGGAGGAGTTGCGACGGGGTTGGAGGAGTTGCGACGGGGTTGGAGGAGTTGCGACGAGGTTGGAGGAGTTGCGACGGGGTTGGAGGAGTTGCGACGGGGTTGGAGGAGTTGCGACGGGGTTGGAGGAGTTGCGACGGGGTTGGAGGAGTTGCGACGGGGTTGGAGGAGTTGCGACGGGGTTGGAGGAGTTGCGACGAGGTTGGAGGAGTTGCGACGAGGTTGGAGGAGTTGCGACGGGGTTGGAGGAGTTGCGACGAGGTTGGAGGAGTTGCGACGGGGTTGGAGGAGTTGCGACGAGGTTGGAGGAGTTGCGACGAGGTTGGAGGAGTTGCGACGAGGTTGGAGGAGTTGCGACGAGGTTGGAGGAGTTGCGACGAGGTTGGAGGAGTTGCGACGAGGTTGGAGGAGTTGCGACGAGGTTGGAGGAGTTGCGACGAGGTTGGAGGAGTTGCGACGAGGTTGGAGGAGTTGCGACGAGGTTGGAGGAGTTGCGACGAGGTTGGAGGAGTTGCGACGAGGTTGGAGGAGTTGCGACGAGGTTGGAGGAGTTGCGACGAGGTTGGAGGAGTTGCGACGAGGTTGGAGGAGTTGCGACGGGGTTGGAGGAGTTGCGACGAGGTTGGAGGAGTTGCGACGAGGTTGGAGGAGTTGCGACGAGGTTGGAGGAGTTGCGACGGGGTTGGAGGAGTTGCGACGAGGTTGGAGGAGTTGCGACGGGGTTGGAGGAGTTGCGACGGGGTTGGAGGAGTTGCGACGGGGTTGGAGGAGTTGCGACGGGGTTGGAGGAGTTGCGACGGGGTTGGAGGAGTTGCGACGGGGTTGGAGGAGTTGCGACGAGGTTGGAGGAGTTGCGACGGGGTTGGAGGAGTTGCGACGGGGTTGGAGGAGTTGCGACGAGGTTGGAGGAGTTGCGACGAGGTTGGAGGAGTTGCGACGAGGTTGGAGGAGTTGCGACGAGGTTGGAGGAGTTGCGACGAGGTTGGAGGAGTTGCGACGAGGTTGGAGGAGTTGCGACGAGGTTGGAGGAGTTGCGACGAGGTTGGAGGAGTTGCGACGGGGTTGGAGGAGTTGCGACGAGGTTGGAGGAGTTGCGACGGGGTTGGAGGAGTTGCGACGGGGTTGGAGGAGTTGCGACGAGGTTGGAGGAGTTGCGACGGGGTTGGAGGAGTTGCGACGGGGTTGGAGGAGTTGCGACGAGGTTGGAGGAGTTGCGACGGGGTTGGAGGAGTTGCGACGAGGTTGGAGGAGTTGCGACGGGGTTGGAGGAGTTGCGACGAGGTTGGAGGAGTTGCGACGGGGTTGGAGGAGTTGCGACGAGGTTGGAGGAGTTGCGACGGGGTTGGAGGAGTTGCGACGAGGTTGGAGGAGTTGCGACGGGGTTGGAGGAGTTGCGACGGGGTTGGAGGAGTTGCGACGAGGTTGGAGGAGTTGCGACGGGGTTGGAGGAGTTGCGACGGGGTTGGAGGAGTTGCGACGAGGTTGGAGGAGTTGCGACGGGGTTGGAGGAGTTGCGACGAGGTTGGAGGAGTTGCGACGGGGTTGGAGGAGTTGCGACGGGGTTGGAGGAGTTGCGACGAGGTTGGAGGAGTTGCGACGGGGTTGGAGGAGTTGCGACGGGGTTGGAGGAGTTGCGACGAGGTTGGAGGAGTTGCGACGGGGTTGGAGGAGTTGCGACGAGGTTGGAGGAGTTGCGACGGGGTTGGAGGAGTTGCGACGAGGTTGGAGGAGTTGCGACGAGGTTGGAGGAGTTGCGACGGGGTTGGAGGAGTTGCGACGGGGTTGGAGGAGTTGCGACGAGGTTGGAGGAGTTGCGACGAGGTTGGAGGAGTTGCGACGGGGTTGGAGGAGTTGCGACGGGGTTGGAGGAGTTGCGACGAGGTTGGAGGAGTTGCGACGGGGTTGGAGGAGTTGCGACGAGGTTGGAGGAGTTGCGACGAGGTTGGAGGAGTTGCGACGGGGTTGGAGGAGTTGCGACGGGGTTGGAGGAGTTGCGACGGGGTTGGAGGAGTTGCGACGAGGTTGGAGGAGTTGCGACGGGGTTGGAGGAGTTGCGACGAGGTTGGAGGAGTTGCGACGGGGTTGGAGGAGTTGCGACGGGGTTGGAGGAGTTGCGACGAGGTTGGAGGAGTTGCGACGAGGTTGGAGGAGTTGCGACGAGGTTGGAGGAGTTGCGACGAGGTTGGAGGAGTTGCGACGGGGTTGGAGGAGTTGCGACGAGGTTGGAGGAGTTGCGACGAGGTTGGAGGAGTTGCGACGGGGTTGGAGGAGTTGCGACGAGGTTGGAGGAGTTGCGACGAGGTTGGAGGAGTTGCGACGAGGTTGGAGGAGTTGCGACGGGGTTGGAGGAGTTGCGACGGGGTTGGAGGAGTTGCGACGAGGTTGGAGGAGTTGCGACGGGGTTGGAGGAGTTGCGACGGGGTTGGAGGAGTTGCGACGGGGTTGGAGGAGTTGCGACGAGGTTGGAGGAGTTGCGACGGGGTTGGAGGAGTTGCGACGGGGTTGGAGGAGTTGCGACGGGGTTGGAGGAGTTGCGACGAGGTTGGAGGAGTTGCGACGGGGTTGGAGGAGTTGCGACGAGGTTGGAGGAGTTGCGACGAGGTTGGAGGAGTTGCGACGGGGTTGGAGGAGTTGCGACGAGGTTGGAGGAGTTGCGACGGGGTTGGAGGAGTTGCGACGAGGTTGGAGGAGTTGCGACGAGGTTGGAGGAGTTGCGACGGGGTTGGAGGAGTTGCGACGAGGTTGGAGGAGTTGCGACGGGGTTGGAGGAGTTGCGACGAGGTTGGAGGAGTTGCGACGGGGTTGGAGGAGTTGCGACGGGGTTGGAGGAGTTGCGACGGGGTTGGAGGAGTTGCGACGAGGTTGGAGGAGTTGCGACGGGGTTGGAGGTGGTGGAGGGTGAGGTGGTACACTTTTGAGGAGGACCTACGGTGTGGTGGTGGAGGGTGAGGTGGAGTGTACATTGGTGGTGGTGGAGGGTGAGGTGGAGTGTACGTTGGTGGTGGTGGAGGGTGAGGTGGAGTGTACGTTGGTGGTGGTGGAGGGTGAGGTGGAGTGTACGTTGGTGGTGGTGGAGGGTGAGGTGGAGTGTACATTGGTGGTGGTGGAGGGTGAGGTGGAGTGTATATTGGTGGTGGAGGAGGGTGAGGTGGAGTGTACATTGGTGGTGGTGGAGGGTGAGGTGGAGTGTACGTTGGTGGTGGTGGAGGGTGAGGTGGAGTGTACATTGGTGGTGGTGGAGGGTGAGGTGGTACACCTTTGAGGAGGCCCTACGGTGTGGTGGAGGAGGGTGAGGGAGAGGACGAACTTTCCCTCCACTTCCTTGTATTGATCTCCACCAATATGGTGGGGGAGGTCTCTCCCAGCGCCGCTCTGGGGGCCAGACCAGCCTACCGACGCCCCTCTGGTCTTCTGTGATCCCGGACCATTACTGTGGGTCCCTGTGGTCTGTTGTGATCTCAGACCATTGCTGACGTAAACCCTCCGTGGTCTGTTTTCTTCCAGGCCATTCCCGCCGTCCAACCCTGGGGTCTGTTGTGATCTCAGACCATTGCTGACGTAAACCCTCCGTGGTCTGTTTTCTTCCAGGCCATTCCAGCCGTCCAACCCTGGGGTCTGTTGTGATCTCAGACCATTGCTGACGTAAACCCTCCGTGGTCTGTTTTTCTTCCAGGCCATTCCAGCCGTCCAACCCTGGGGTCTGTTGTGATCTCAGACCATTGCTGACGTAAACCCTCCGTGGTCTGTTTTGTTCCAGGCCATTCCAGCCGTCCAACCCTGGGGTCTGTTGTGGTCTTAATCTTCCACAAAATGCTGGACGAACTGTTTGGTTCTTTCCTTCTCTTCTGGTCAGTTATGGACTGGAGGAACACGGGAACGCACCGGGTCTGATAACGACTGTTGGAACAGCTTAACCCATTAGTAATAAGCTTAATCTAATGGACGAAGATGAACAGCTTAGATTGAAGGAACAGCGATGAGTCTTTATTTCAGGGTCGTGCTAAGGGGGAACCACTGGATGGGTCCATTCTTTGGCAGACGAAGCTCAAAGGAGTTCACACGACTGTAAAAACCACATAGACACACTTCCCGGGAAGAGAGAAGAGTGAGGGGTGACCTGATGACGAGTTTTGAAGCTGGTAAGTTGGATGACGTACACAGCAGAGTCTTCGAGTGGAATAGGATGACTTGAGGACATGGTTGATGCAGACGCCATAGACGAATTTACGAAGTTGGATGATAGTAGAGTTTGTGTTCAAGAGATGGGAACCCAAGAGTGTAAAACTCCCTCCCCCATACAGTCGAAATTGGTGATTACACATGGGTAATTACACGCAATAATGATCCCTGTGGGTCTGTTTCAGATGTGGTTAAAGTCTCTTTTCCCCAGACAAGAGAAAGGTGGCCATTCTGTGTCTACTTCGCAAGGAGGCCATGCCTTGTGAGGCAGAACATGTTAAAGTTTTGCCTCGAAGGAGCTATGTGAACCCACACGCGACAGAGGATATTTGAAGGTCGGGGAGAGTTGGGTCTCTTGGCCGATATTCCCCTTGTGTCTGTATGGAATATCCAAAGATTTAGTGTAAGCCGAAGACTTGGCGTATTCAATATCGAGATATTCATTGCTCACAGTATTCGCTTTCGCAGTGTTTAGGCTCAGTGCCATAAGTATGTTTTACGATGGTTTGGGAGGTCTTCTACCCCCACAGCTGGGTCTGGCACCTTACCTTACCTTACGATGGTTTGGGAGGTCTTCTACCCCCACAGCTAGGTCTGGCACCTTACCTTACCTTACGATGGTTTGGGAGGTCTTCTGCCTCCCACAGCTGGGTCTGGCACCTTACCTTACCTTACGTATACCTTACGATGGTTTGGGAGGTCTTCTACCTCCCACAGCTGGGTCTGGCACCTTACCTTACCTTACGTATACCTTACGATGGTTTGGGAGGTCTTCTAACCCCCCAGCTGGGTCTGGCACCTTACCTTACCTTACGATGATTTGAGAGGTCTTCTACCTCCACAGCTGGGTCTGGCACCTTACCTTACCTTACGATGGTTTGGGAGGTCTTCTACCTCCACAGCTGGGTCTGGCACCTTACCTTACCTTACGATGGTTTGGGAGGTCTTCTACCCCCACAGCTGGGTCTGGCACCTTACCTTACCTTACGATGGTTTGGGAGGTCTTCTACCCCCACAGCTGGGTCTGGCACCTTACCTTACCTTACGATGGTTTGGGAGGTCTTCTACCCCCACAGCTAGGTCTGGCACCTTACCTTACCTTACGATGGTTTGGGAGGTCTTCTACCCCCACAGCTGGGTCTGGCACCTTACCTTACCTTACGTATACCTTACGATGGTTTGGGAGGTCTTCTACCCCCACAGCTGGGTCTGGCACCTTACCTTACCTTACGATGGTTTGGGAGGTCTTCTACCTCCACAGCTGGGTCTGGCACCTTACCTTACCTTACGATGGTTTGGGAGGTCTTCTACCCCCACAGCTGGGTCTGGCACCTTACCTTACCTTACGATGGTTTGGGAGGTCTTCTACCCCCACAGCTGGGTCTGGCACCTTACCTTACCTTACGATGGTTTGGGAGGTCTTCTACCCCCACAGCTAGGTCTGGCACCTTACCTTACCTTACGATGGTTTGGGAGGTCTTCTACCCCCACAGCTGGGTCTGGCACCTTACCTTACCTTACGTATACCTTACGATGGTTTGGGAGGTCTTCTACCCCCACAGCTGGGTCTGGCACCTTACCTTACCTTACGTATACCTTACGATGGTTTGGGAGGTCTTCTACCCCCACAGCTGGGTCTGGCACCTTACCTTACCTTACGATGGTTTGGGAGGTCTTCTAACCCCCCAGCTGGGTCTGGCACCTTACCTTACCTTACGATGATTTGAGAGGTCTTCTACCTCCACAGCTGGGTCTGGCACCTTACCTTACCTTACGATGGTTTGGGAGGTCTTCTACCTCCACAGCTGGGTCTGGCACCTTACCTTACCTTACGATGGTTTGGGAGGTCTTCTACCCCCACAGCTGGGTCTGGCACCTTACCTTACCTTACGATGGTTTGGGAGGTCTTCTACCCCCACAGCTGGGTCTGGCACCTTACCTTACCTTACGATGGTTTGGGAGGTCTTCTACCCCCACAGCTAGGTCTGGCACCTTACCTTACCTTACGATGGTTTGGGAGGTCTTCTACCCCCACAGCTGGGTCTGGCACCTTACCTTACCTTACGTATACCTTACGATGGTTTGGGAGGTCTTCTACCCCCACAGCTGGGTCTGGCACCTTACCTTACCTTACGTATACCTTACGATGGTTTGGGAGGTCTTCTACCCCCACAGCTGGGTCTGGCACCTTACCTTACCTTACGATGGTTTGGGAGGTCTTCTGACCCCCCAGCTGGGTCTGGCACCTTACCTTACCTTACGATGATTTGAGAGGTCTTCTACCTCCACAGCTGGGTCTGGCACCTTACCTTACCTTACGATGGTTTGGGAGGTCTTCTACCTCCACAGCTGGGTCTGGCACCTTACCTTACCTTACGATGGTTTGGGAGGTCTTCTACCCCCACAGCTGGGTCTGGCACCTTACCTTACCTTACGATGGTTTGGGAGGTCTTCTACCCCCACAGCTGGGTCTGGCACCTTACCTTACCTTACGATGGTTTGGGAGGTCTTCTACCCCCACAGCTAGGTCTGGCACCTTACCTTACCTTACGATGGTTTGGGAGGTCTTCTACCCCCACAGCTGGGTCTGGCACCTTACCTTACCTTACGTATACCTTACGATGGTTTGGGAGGTCTTCTACCCCCACAGCTGGGTCTGGCACCTTACCTTACCTTACGATGGTTTGGGAGGTCTTCTACCCCCACAGCTGGGTCTGGCACCTTACCTTACCTTACGATGGTTTGGGAGGTCTTCTACCCCCACAGCTAGGTCTGGCACCTTACCTTACCTTACGATGGTTTGGGAGGTCTTCTACCCCCCACAGCTGGGTCTGGCACCTTACCTTACCTTACGTATACCTTACGATGGTTTGGGAGGTCTTCTACCCCCACAGCTGGGTCTGGCACCTTACCTTACCTTACGTATACCTTACGAAGGCACACACACACACACACACACACACACACACACACACACACACACACCTTATCCTAAGACCATGCGTCATAACCATCTACATCCCAGGTCCCCATGAAACCTCCATCCCAGGTCAATCCCAGGTCAATCCCAGGTCAATCCCAGCATTTAGGTTGATCAACTCAAAGGGTTCCTTCGACAGGGCGTCGAGAGAGGGGTCGTATGCCGGTAGTTTGTGGGAGTTAGGAAACAGCCTAGTCAATAGCCAATAAAGTAAGGAAACCAATGTTCTCTGTTACGTCTCCTTGTTCTGGAGTGTGAGGTGTTGATGGCCCCCCAAAAAGTCTGGAATTGTGGAATGGCGTCTTTCTTCTATTTCCTTTATTGTATATTGGGTCGTACGTGAGGGGGAGTGAGTGATAGAGAAGTCACTTTTGGTCTTCTGTGTTCCATGCGTCTTCCAGTCTTGATCTACGTCGCTGGGTAGCTCTTTTGTCTCAAAAGACACCCACCCTTCCTTCCTTTCTTCCTTCCAGTACACTTTGCTCTGAGTAGACCCCATTTTCCAGGCCGTGTGAAGCGCTGAGGACTGGAATACTGGAATACTCCAGCTGATGACTTGGTCCTGGAAAGGCCCCCAAGCAGTGTTGTTGTCAAGACGCCTCTGTATTCAAAGCGACTGATGTTATTGAAGAAAGTCATATACTCCGGGTCTGTTCCAGACTGCCCAGTATTTCACATGGTTCTAAACGCTAAGGCCGATGGATGGGTGATCCAGTAAAGCGTATGTCGCAACAGCTTTATATATCTGCCTTTGTCCCCCACAAGAGTATGAACCCGAAACTTTATTCCAGCTCGCAATATATATATATATATTTTTATACCCCAGGCTGCTGCGTAATCCAGTAAATTCCATATTTGATGAACTCCTTTGTGTGTGTTTGTGTGTGTATAGTTCCAGAGTCCACACGAACTCAAATCTGGAACTGCGCTCAGGTTCCAGTGGGCTTTCGGGGGTTCCATGCGACCTCATAACCCAAATGGGGTCTGTGTTCCAGCCGACCCCCTGTGGTGACGATGTCCACAAAGGCAATGACCTGACGAGCCCATATTTCCAGTAACCCTGGATTTTCTGGTGTCTCTTTAAGATTGCAGACTACTGCTGCTCTGGTGATCTTCCAGCAAGGCTGGAATGAGTAGGAGTCGTGAGTCCAGAGTGCTGTTGCTCTTCTTTCCAGCAAGGCTGGAATGAGTAGGAGTCGTGAGTCCAGAGTGCTGTTGCTCTTCTTTCCAGCAAGGCTGCAATGAGTAGGAGTCGTGAGTCCATAGTGCTGTTGCTCTTCTTTCCAGCAAGGCTGGAATGAGTAGGAGAGTCTTCCAGTTACTTGAGGTGGTGAATGAAATGATTATCATTTCTTTTTCTTTTGTATAGGGGAAGGAGGGAGAGTCTCTCTCTCTCTCTCTCTCTCTCTCTCTCTCTCTCTCTCTCTCTCTCTCTCTCTCTCTCCTTCCAGCGGCGGATGGGCCAGACTCACGGAAGTGTGATTAAAGGTGAGGTACATAGAAAATGAGAAACCTTCGTCGTATGAATTGTCTCGGTGTTTCGTATAGTTCACGCTGGCATTCCTTGATTGCCTCAGCTATCCAGGGGGAGGGAGGTGGGTTTGGTGATGGTTAGGAGGGAAGATAACGGTAGAATTTCAGCCATTATTGGAGTTTGTTAATTAGATGGAAGGTCTGATGCCCACCTATTGTGCTGTCGAACATTAGCGTTGGAAGGACTGGCGGGTTTACGTCCCAGACTATGATTATTGTGGTGTGTGTGTGTGTGTCTATGTGTGTGTGATATCCGTCCATTGTGTCTTCGTGCATCGCATGGTACAGTGGTCGTCCGTTTTCTGTAGGTTGTCTCTTGCCGGTGGTGCGTTCGCTGGGTCGTTTGCTGGCTCTCGTCCCATTCCAGTGTCCCGCATTTCACCGTTATGTACATTGTTATGAATACTTCCCCTGGGAAAATGTTGTGCTCAGTATCTACCCCTGGTGTCAACATGAATATTAAGGATATATATATATATATATATATATATATATATATATATATATATATATATATATATATATATATATATATTGGAAAGGATCACAATTTTGCGCGTGATCAAGATATTCCTATGAGTCCACGGGGGGAAAATGAAACACGATAAGTTCCCAAGTGCACTTTCGTGTTATGATCACATCATCAGGGGAGACACAAGAGAGAAATATAACAGTCAGTTGATATACATCGAAGAGACGAAGCTAGGACGCCATTTGGTAAACATATGTATATATATATATATATATATATATATATATATATATATATATATATATATATATATATATATATCGTGCTTCGTATAGCTCCTCTGGTATTCATCATGGGGTCGTCTTGCGTGTTATTTATGGTGTCGAATTCCCTCGCCCAGTGGTCGTGGATCCCACATGGCTCCCTAGGATTTCCATATACATAGGTTCAGAGTCTACGTCACCTCGAATGTATTAATACTTCCTTGTTTCTTATGGTTCTCATGTTGACTGTATGTATCTTTTGCCCTACGCTCTGACTCCCTCTATTATATATATATATATATATATATATATATATATATATATATATATATATATATATATATATATATATATACACACACACACACATACTAGAGGGAGTATATATTTCTCTCTTGTGTCTCCCCTGATGATGTGATTATTACATGAAAGTGCACTTGGGAACTTATCGTGTTTCATTTTCCCCCTTGGACTCATAGGAATATATATAATAGTAGTAGTAGTGGTAGTAGTGGTAGTAGTAGTAGTGGTAGTAGTAGTAGTAGTAGTTACAGTAAAGTAGTAATTTTTCTACGTAAACACTATAAACACAAGTCCCTCTTGTTTTGCTCGAGGGGGTGGGAATGGCGTCTTTGGCCATACAGAGCTGGGGGGTAAAATTGATTTCCAGCGAACTTACACACACACACACACACACACACACACACACACACACACACACACACACACACACACACACCGAGAACTCCCTTCATATCACCTTTACACACGACCTGTCAGGTTTGAGGGCGAGGTCTAACTTGATGGTTGTATAGAAGACCCCCTTTGGCGAAGAGCGCTTCCAGTCGACCCCTCTTACCGGCAGCGTCGAGTGGAAAGTCATCCCGATTCCTGGAAATGTTGCGATGGGACGCGTGGGAGCAATGGAGAGGGCGGCGTCTCGTACCTCCACACACACACACACACACACACACACACACACACACACACACACATACACGCTGTCTTTTTCCTCTCTATCTTTTCTTCATTCCCTCCCGCACGCGTGTCTTCACGCCCTCCCTCATACTTCCCTTCACGCCCTCCCTCACACTTCTCTTCACGCCCTCCCTCACACTTCTCTTCACGTCCTCCCTCACACTTCTCTTCACGCCCTCCCTCACACTTCTCTTCACGCCCTCCCTCACACTTCTCTTCACGCCCTCCCTCACGCCTCTCTTCACGCCCTCCCTCACACTTCTCTTCACGCCCTCCCTCACACTTCTCTTCACGCCCTCCCTCCTCTTCACGCGCCCCTTCCTTCACGCTTGGCCGCCTCGAACCATCTACTTCCACAGGCTAACATTTCGAACACCTCTCCCGTTGAGACATGGATTCTCATTCGTCCTCCAGTGTCGACCATTCATACACAGCCTTCCAGACCTTCCAGTCCTTCCAGGCCTTTCTCCCGTGTGGTTCCAGGAGGGTCTCTGGAAGTACTTCTCCCGTGTGGTTCCAGGGGGGTCTCTGGAAGTACTTCTCCCGTGTGGTTCCAGGGGGGGTTTCTGGAAGTACTTCTCCCGTGTGGTTCCAGGAGGGTCTCTGGATGTACTTCTCCCGTGTGGTTCCAGGGGGGTCTCTGGAAGTACTTCTCCCGTGTGCTTCAACCTTCCTTCCTTCCTTCCTTCCTTCCTTCGTCCGTGGCTGTTCGCCCACCACAGCTGATCTGCCTTAGCTGGGTCAGATGAGGTCAGGTCAGGTCAGGACAGGTCAGGGGTTGAAGAGAGTAGAGCTGTGTGCTCGAGGTGGTGGGATCACAATAGTCTTGTTGTGCTCTTAAAGGCTTGCTGGGCGCTATATACCTCTCTCTCTCTCTCTTTCTCTCTCTCTCTCTCTCTCTCTCTCTCTCTCTCTCTCTCTCTCTCTCTCTCTCTCTCTCTCTCTCTCTCTCTCCCAGGGCTGAGTTCCAGACTAAATGTATTTTCATACATTTCCTTTTTTTGCCTTTTTGGTGTGATGTATGACCCTTCAGCCGTATTATACTAAATTTTTTTTTTCATCATTTTTCCTGTAATCTATCGTTTTCTTCATGGGGGTTTCTCGTTTTCTTTGTGTTTCTTTTTTTTTTTTTCGTACTGCTTGTACAAGACATGTTTTTCTTGACTTGTTTTTGAACTCTTGGGTGAAGCTGTGAGCACAGTGGATGGGTGAGGCAGGAAAGGGGCCATGAGTGTGATGAGTGAGGCGGAGGAGGGGGGTGTGTGTGGAGGAGAGCACGAGTTTGATGAGGCGAGGAGGGCCATGAGTTAAATGAGTGAGACAAGGAGGGCCATGAGTTAAATGAATGAGACAAGGAGGGCCATGAGTTATATGAGTGAGACAAGGAGGGCCATGAGTTAAATGAGTGAGAAGGAGGCCCATGAGTTAAATGAATGAGACAAGGAGGGCCATGAGTTAAATGAGTGAGACAAGGAGGGCCATGAGTTTAATGAGTGAGACAAGGAGGGCCATGAGTTAAATGAGTGAGACAAGGAGGGCCATGAGTTAAATGAGTGAGACAAGGAGGGCCATGAGTTAAATGAGTGAGACAAGGAGGGCCATGAGTCAAATGAATGAGACAAGGAGGGCCATGAGTTAAATGAGTGAGACAAGGAGGGCCATGAGTTTAATGAGTGAGACAAGGAGGGCCATGAGTTAAATGAGTGAGACAAGGAGGGCCATGAGTTAAATGAGTGAGACAAGGAGGGCCATGAGTCAAATGAATGAGACAAGGAGGGCCATGAGTTAAATGAGTGAGACAAGGAGGGCCATGAGTTAAATGAATGAGACAAGGAGGGCCATGAGTTAAATGAGTGAGACAAGGAGGGCCATGAGTTAAATGAGTGAGACAAGGAGGGCCATGAGTTAAATGAATGAGACAAGGTGGGCCATGAGTTAAATGAGTGAGACAAGGAGGCCCATGAGTTAAATGAATGAGACAAGGAGGGCCATGAGTTTAATGAGTGAGACAAGGAGGGCCATGAGTTAAATGAGTGAGACAAGGAGGGCCATGAGTTAAATGAGTGAGACAAGGAGGGCCATGAGTTAAATGAATGAGACAAGGAGGGCCATGAGTTAAATGAGTGAGACAAGGAGGGCCATGAGTCAAATGAATGAGACAAGGAGGGCCATGAGTTAAATGAGTGAGACAAGGAGGGCCATGAGTTAAATGAGTGAGACAAGGAGGGCCATGAGTTTGTATTAATGAGGCGGAGAAGGCAATTAGTTTGATGAATGAGACAAGGAGGACCATGTATTAGGCCAGCAGACATGTATACAAACTCACCAACCACCACCACCTTGCTAACGACCCTGGGTGACTGACGAAGGGGTGAGGGAGGAGCGGGGGGAGGGGGGGGGAGAGGGGGAATTTGGGGTTCGTCTCTCTTACCTGGAGGTCAGAGCAGGGGGGAGAACGCCCCTGGATAGGGCCCTGTGTAGCGAAGACCTCCTACGGGGCGTGCACTCCCCTCCCTCGTCTTTGCTCCTTTAGGTGTGTGGGTGTGTGTGGCCCATAGTGTTGTGACCTCAGTGTGACCTGCACTGTGACCCATAGTGTTGTGACCTCAGTGTGACCTGCATTGTGACCTAGGTGCTGTAACCTCAGTGTGACCCAGGTGCTGTGACCTCAGTGTGACCCAGGTGCTGTGACCTCAGTGTGACCTGCATTGTGACCCAGGTGTTGTGACCTCAGTGTGACCTGCATTGTGACCCAGGTGCTGTGACCTCAGTGTGACCTGCATTGTGACCCAGGTGCTGTGACCTCAGTGTGACCTGCATTGTGACCCTGGTGCTGTGACCTCAGTGTGACCTGCATTGTGACCCTGGTGCTGTGACCTCAGTGTGACCCAGGTGCTGTGACCTCAGTGTGACCTGCATTGTGACCCAGGTGTTGTGACCTCAGTGTGACCTGCATTGTGACCCAGGTGCTGTGACCTCAGTGTGACCTGCATTGTGACCCAGGTGCTGTGACCTCAGTGTGACCTGCATTGTGACCCAGGTGCTGTGACCTCAGTGTGACCTGCATTGTGACCCTGGTGCTGTGACCTCAGTGTGACCTGCATTGTGACCCTGGTGCTGTGACCTCAGTGTGACCTGCATTGTGACCCAGGTGCTGTGACCTGCGTTACGGCCTGAGTGTTGTGACCCAGGTGGTGTTGTGACCCCATTGGTTCTGCTGGATGACCTGTCACATTATAACCTGGGGGAGAGGTCAGTTAACCACTGGTGTTTATGCATGTCGTATTTAATTTAAAAAAAAACCTTTATGGTAATTTTTCAATCCTTTATATAAGAGAATTTCTCTCGGTTCTCCCAATTCTGTTTGTGATTTCTTAGAGTCTCAATATGGAAGTACCTTTAACGTGGATACAGGTAGAGATGGCTGGGTATACCTTCGACCAGGCGTGCACCAGACTCTGTCTCTACCAGTTGAGACAGGGAGAGGGGTATAGCTTCGACCAGGCGTGCACCAGACTCTGTCTCTACCAGCTGAGACAGAGGGACGGGTATACCTTCGACCAGGCGTGCACCAGACTCTGTCTCTACCAGTTGAGACAGAGGGACGGGTATACCTTCGACCAGACATCTCGCAGACTCTGTCTCTACCAGTTGAGACAGAGGGACGGGTGTACCTTCGACCAGGCATGTCCCAGACTCTGTCTCTACCAGTTGAGACAGAGGGACCTGGCTACTGTCAAAGACCTGTTTATCTCGTAGGTGTAAGAATGTATCCACGTAGATAAACAGACCGCGGGCCTTGTGGCGTGTCCCTAACGGATGGTTTACCTCGATGGTATACTGTCTCGTCGGGCCCCCTGACAGTCATGGTTTACGTTGGGAGTTTACTCTCCTTCTCCTCTTCTTCGTCCTACGTTAACTTCGGCGAATATCCCGCCGTGGGAGAGGGGCGATGGAGGAAGGACCCCTTGGACCGACTTTCCCTGCAGTACGCTGTGATCCATGAGCCACCCACACCCACCCACACACCCACACACACCCACACCCACACACCCACACCCACCTCGTATTGACCAGCCCGCCTGTGTAGGTTCTCTACCCCCTACTGTTTCTTACGTGGGCTGAGCAAGGACTTGGGCCTCCTAGACTTTCGCCTTGTTGTAGCCTCCTGGCGTTTCTGTTCTCCGCTGGCTTTAATACATCCTTGTTTCCAGTCAGGCGTTCGGTGAATGGCTCATCCAGGACTTCCAGAAGTGTGTGTGTGTGTGTGTGTGTGTGTGTGTGTGGGTGTAGGTGTGTGTGTGGGTGTGTGGGTGTGTGTGTGTGTGTGTGTGTGTGTGTGTGTGGGTGTGTGTGTGTGTGGGTGTGTGTGTGTAGGTGTGGGTGTGTGTGTGGGTGTGTGTAGGTGTGGGTGTGTGTGTGTAGGTGTGGGTGTGTGTGTGGGTGTGTGTTTTAGTGTATCAGTCGCTCCTCCTTCGCAATGGGTCGAGGTGTTAGTCGTCTGTCCCAGTTTAGACTAGTGTTTGACTGAGTTGTTCCACGAAGCTAAGAGCATCATACACTGTTTCCCAGTTAAGTAATACAAGTTAGATTAGTGTTTGACTGAGTTGTTCCACGAAGCTAAGGGCATTCATACTATGTTTCCCAGTTAAGTAAGTCTTCTTGCCTTTTGAAATAACTTGAGCGTACTTCAGTATTAACTCAGGGGAGAAATGTGCTTTTGATGATGGTATATCCAGTCTCGCTTCTCTAGTTTTGAAAGTTCTAAATCAAATATCCCCCCCTCTTTTCTCGTCTCAGACTCCCCCCCCTTCCTATGTTGTAGGTTGTAGAGCTGTGTTACCTACTGTATTGCTGTGTTATCTACTGTATTGCTGTGTTACCTACTGTATTGTACCCACTGTATGATCTATTCTCGCCACTGTCTACTCTTCCTTCATGTTGTCCCTGAAGTGTTTTGCCTGTATTTGAAAATGGGTGAAGAAGAAGTCGCCATCAAGTAGCCAGAGATTACTGGGAGGTCTCTCTCTCTCTCTCTCTCTCTCTCTCTCTCTCTCTCTCTCTCTCTCTCTCTCTCTCTCGTATATACACCTCAGCAGACCCGCTACGATAAGATTTGTGTAAGGACATGAGGCTCTTTCAAACCACAGTGGTCCATTTCTCCCCTGATGGTTCTCCGGGGGTCTCTGGGGTTCTGTTTCCTATTGAGTCTCTCTCCGGGGAATTTAGCTTTTCTGCCGCGCTGCAGAGGTGAGGGGGGAGGCGGGGGGGAAAGGGGTCTGTGGCTGTTGTCTGTGCTGGGGGAGCAGTGGCTGGCCATTGTCTGTGCTGGGGGAAGCTGTGGGTGGCTCTTGTCTGTGCTGGGGAGCTGTGGGTGGCTCTTGTCTGTGCTGGGGGAGCTGTGGGTGCCTCTTGTCTGTGCTGGGGGAGCTGTGGGTGAGTGTTGTCTGAGCTGGGGAGCTGTGGGTGGCTCTTGTCTGTGCTGTGGGAGCAGTGGGTGAGTATTGTCTGTGCTGTGGGAGCAGTGGCTGGCCATTGTCTGTGCTGTGGGAGCTGTGGGAGCTGTGGGTGGCTCTTGTCTGTGCTGGGGGAGCTGTGGGTGAGTGTTGTCTGAGCTGGGGAGCTGTGGGTGGCTCTTGTCTGTGCTGTGGGAGCAGTGGGTGAGTATTGTCTGTGCTGGGGGAGCAGTAGCTGGCCATTGTCTGTGCTGTGGGAGCAGTGGCTGGCCATTGTCTGTGCTGTGGGAGCTGTGGGTGGCTCTTGTCTGTGCTGTGGGAGCAGTGGGTGAGTATTGTCTGTGCTGTGGGAGCAGTGGCTGGCCATTGTCTGTGCTGTGGGAGCTGTGGGTGGCTATTGTCTGTGCTGTGGGAGCTGTGGGTGGCTCTTGTCTGTGCTGTGGGAGCTGTGGGTGGCTCTTGTCTGTGCTGGGGGAGCTGTGGGTGAGTGTTGTCTGAGCTGGGGAGCTGTGGGTGGCTCTTGTCTGTGCTGTGGGAGCAGTGGGTGAGTATTGTCTGTGCTGGGGGAGCAGTAGCTGGCCATTGTCTGTGCTGTGGGAGCAGTGGCTGGCCATTGTCTGTGCTGTGGGAGCTGTGGGTGGCTCTTGTCTGTGCTGTGGGAGCTGTGGGTGAGTGTTGTCTGAGCTGGGGAGCTATTCTTGACTACACTGTGTGGTGGGGAGAAGAACGAAGGGTCATGGTGCCCCAGGGAGAGAATTAACCGGTTGGGGAGAGGGGCTGGAGGAGATGGGAGGCTAAGTTAAGGGAGGTGGGGAGCTAAAAGGACAGGGGTGATTATCGAGTTTACTTAGGGAGAGAGTGGTGGCTGTGGTGGTGGCTGTGGTGGAGGAGCGGGTAGTGACCTGGAGGCTGAGTGGTGGGGGTTGTGGTGGAGGCTGAGTGGTGGGGGTTGTGGTGGTGGAGGCTGAGTGGTGGGGGTTGTGGTGGAGGCTGAGTGGTGGGGGTTGTGGTGGAGGATGATTAGTGGTGGGGGTTGTGGTGGAGGCTGAGTGGTGGGGGTTGTGGTGGTGGAGGCTGAGTGGTGGGGGTTGTGGTGGAGGCTGAGTGGTGGGGGTTGTGGTGGTGGAGGCTGAGTGGTGGTGGTTGTGGTGGTGGGGTGGTGGAGGCTGAGTGGTGGGGGTAGAGGCTGGGGTGAGTAACTGGACATTCTACTTCCCTTCCCTGCTAGTGTTATGGCCCAACAGTGTCGTAATGGCGTAATATATATATATATATATATATATATATATATATATATATATATATATATATATATATATATATATATATATATATATATATATTCCTGTGAGTCCACGGGGAAATGAAACACGATAAGTTCCCAAGTGCACTTTCGTGTAATAATCACATCATCAGGGGAGACACAAGAGAGAAATGTAACGGTCAGTTATATATATATATATATATATATATATATATATATATATATATATATATATATATATATATATATATATATACAGGGAAATGCCAGTAATCTGGATATTAATATATCCCCGCCTCGTATATTGTACATCTGGCGCCATCAGCGAGGGGATGATTGGTCGTTAGAATGTAAATATTATCGTTTGGATCCCAAGGGGAAGGCGTCGCGCGTGCATCCCATGGTTGGTAACTCACAGTCGTGTATACGTTTGGTGGAGGGGGGGTCGTACTAGTGGAACCCCCCCCTCCATTTGTTTCGGTCTTTGGCCGATTGGAATTGAGCTCTGAATGTGCGCCTGTGTGAGTGTGTATGTGTATACTTCGTGCCTCTCGTAGGTTGTAGGTCGTAAGGTGTGAGAGTGTGAGTGTGTATGTGTATACTTCGTGCCTCTCGTAGGTTGTAGGTCGTGAGATGTTGTTAGATGAGCTGGGCCTATCCTTTGGAGGTGATAACACTCTCTCAAGACGAAGGTATGTTTCTACACGCTACAATACCTAGTGTCACCACAACATAGCCATCTTGGCCACCATTGTCTGGTAGATGGATGACCTGGCCCTCCTTCGGGTCATGAGCTAAACCCATTGCTGGCCTTCCATAACCATCAGATTAAGCCAGTGTTCAATTCTATATGCTTAGCGACTGGTTATATTAAAGCGAATCCAGGAGTCTGTTCGCACAGCTCTCTGGACTTTGTTGAAGACTTGCGTCTTTTTTTGTAGCTTACGGTGTTAATTGAATCCAAAACTCTTCTTCCATGCCTTTCCAGGAATAGATGAATGCAGAATTCTTCTTCCATGCCTTTCCAGGATTAGGTGAATCCAAAACTCTTCTTCCATGCCATTCCAGGGTTAGGTAAATCCAAAATTCTTCTTCCATGCCATTCCAGGATTAAGTGAATCCAAAACTCTTCATTCATGCCTTTCCAGCATTAGTTGAATCCAAAACTCTTCTTCCATGCCATTCCAGGGTTAGGTGAATCCAAAACTCTTCTTCCATGCCTTTCCAGGAATAGATGAATCCAGAACTCTTCTTCCACGCCTTTCCAGGATTAAGTGAATCCAAAACTCTTCATCCATGCCTTTCCAGGAATAGATGAATCCAAAACTCTTCTTCCATGCCTTTCCAGGAATAGATGAATCCAGAACTCTTCATCCATGCCTTTCCAGGAATAGTTGAATCCAAAACTCTTCTTCCATGCCTTTCCAGGGTTAGGTGAATCCAAAACTCTTCTTCCATGCCTTTCCAGGATTAAGTGAATCCAGAACTCTCCATCCATGCCTTTCCAGCATTAAGTGAAGAATTCTTCTTCCATGCCTTTCCAGGATTAGATGAATCCAGAACTCATCATCCACGCCTTTCCAGCATTAGTTGAATCCAAAACTCTTCTTCCATGCCTTTCCAGGATTAGATGAATCCAGAACTCTTCTTCCATGCCTTTCCAGGATTAGATGAATCCAGAACTCTTCTTCCATGCCTTTCCAGTATCACGTGAACCCCTCAACTCTCCTTCCTTACCCACTTGGAGTCAGGGGAGTGCGTGGGTCCTTCTTCACGGCTACCGGGCCTTGGTCCAGGTCAATATCCTGACCCTGGAATGACCCTTGATGTCCAGGGCGTCCTCCTCCTCCTCCTCAGAAATATATTAAAACTTCTACAAAGGCGACCCTCATACTCTAGCAGGCTCTCGTGTGGTAATTCCCTCCCTCGCCCCTCTTGTTCTTCCTGAATTTGAAGTTTTGGGTCGTCTCTTATGCAAATGCCGAGTGGTGGCAAGTATTAAGGAAAGATGAGGTGATGGGCGTTCCAGAATCAGTTGCTGTGGGCCAAAGGAGAACCGACCCCCTCGGGGGGGAAAAAAAGAACATTAGGTGTAATTAAGACCACAAAATGCAGATGCCTTTCCAGGATTAAGTGAATCTAGAACACTTCTTCCATGCCTTTCCAGGATTAAGTGAATCCAGAACACTTCTTCCATGTCTTTCCAGGATTAAGTGAATCTAGAACCCTTCTTCCATGCCTTTCCAGGATTACGCTGAATCTAGAACCCTTCTTCCATGTCTTTCCAGGATTAAGTGAATCTAGAACCCTTCTTCCATGCCTTTCCAGGATTAAGTGAATCTAGAACCCTTCTTCCATGCCTTTCCAGGATTAAGTGAATCCAGAACACTTCTTCCATGCCTTTCCAGGATTAAGTGAATCCAGAACACTTCTTCCATGCCTTTCCAGGATAAAGTGAATCTAGAACACTTCTTCCATGCCTTTGCAGGATTAAGTGAATCTAGAACACTTCTTCCATGCCTTTCCAGGATTAAGTGAATCTAGAACACTTCTTCCATGCCTTTCCAGGATTAAGTGAATCTAGAACACTTCTTCCATGTCTTTCCAGGATTAAGTGAATCTAGAACACTTCTTCCATGTCTTTCCAGGATTACGCTGAATCTAGAACACTTCTTCCATGTCTTTCCGGATTAAGTGAATCTAGAACACTTCTTCCATGTCTTTCCAGGATTACGCTGAATCTAGAACACTTCTTCCATGTCTTTCCAGGATTAAGTGAATGTAGAACACTTCTTCCATGCCTTACCAGGATTAAGTGAATCTAGAACACTTCTTCCATGCCTTTCCAGGATTAAGTGAATCTAGAACACTTCTTCCATGCCTTACCAGGATTAAGTGAATCCAGAACACTTCTTCCACGCCTTTCCAGGATTAAGTGAATCTAGAACACTTCTTCCATGCCTTTCCAGGGTTAGGTGAATGTAGAACACTTCTTCCATGCCTTTCCAGTCTTGTGGTACGGATGGCCATCAGTCTTGCGCCTGGGGTATGAAAGGGCAGAGGGACATCTTAAAGAAAGGCTTTATGGATTAATTTCAGTCATGAAGTTTCAGACGGATACCTTATACTTCAGAAAGCCTGAACTGGGAGAGGGGGGGGGGATGTCAGAGCGAGACTTCAGAGACGATGCTCCTGAAGGTTCTTCAGAAATGAGATGGCTAAGACCAGAGGTCTTCGTATTTAGAAAGGCTTAGAACTTCCTAAGACAAGAGATCCCCAACATTAGAAAGGGTTGGATCTCTTAGAAAAAGGAAACCTCCATAATTGGAATGCGTTGGGTCTCCTGAAACTGAAGGTATTTATATCTAGAATTCCTTAGATCCTTCAGAAGCTAGAAATAGCTACTTAGAAAGGCTTAGATCTTGGAAAACAAGAGGGTAAAGTAATACTGAAATCCCTTGAGACAAAACATCCCTTTATCGTTTCATCATATTCTAATTCCATTTCTGAAATGTGGTTGTATTGTATAAATATTGTGGTTGTAACTTTTGGATTATTGTGGTTATAACTTTGACAGACAGTGATGGTTGTAGCATTCGATGATTTTGGTTGTAGGTTGTATCCCTATGGTTGTATTTTGGGGTTATTTTAGTGGGGTCATCCACTTGTCTCAACCTCCAGTGAGTGGCTCCAGAGCCCAGGTATGGCCCTGTCTCGTCTATGGCTTCGCTGTCTTTGTGTTCTGTGCTTCGTAGTCGTCTGTGACAACCCACCCAGGGCCTTACGTGTCCCCTCTCTTGTGGCATCTGAGTTCGTGGCTACGTCAGATATGGTGACGTAGTGTGAAGATGAAGCCAAATGGAAAATCAGATGTGGTGACGTAGTGTCAAGACGAAGGCTAAGGCGAAGCGTAGGGAGTAAAACCAAGAAGTTGGGACCAGCCCTTGGGCCTTAGATTCCCTTGTGAGCCATGGCGAGAAGTGGGGTTTCTGTCTCTGTAAACTCATGAGCAAAGGGTCAATTGGAGAAGTTTCAGGACATGGTTGAATGACGTGTTGTGGCTGGGAGGTGGTTTTTGCGCCGCCCATCCCGCTAAATTTGCTAGCCAGGGGTTAATGACCGAAAAGATATTGCATTACGTGTAGGATTCGTGTTGCGGTGGGGAGATAAAACACAGTCTAATTACGCCTGTGGTATTTTTGCCAAGATGACCTACACTCTTCCAGTAACTGTGTAGTATCCTTCCAGAAGTTACGACGCCCCCATGAGAACGAGGGAAACGATCCGTCCAGTATGGTAGTTTGTAGTTGAATAATCGAATTTGAAATTAATCTTATTTCATTTTTTGTCATGGTCGAAACTAACTTAGTTTAGGGATGCAATATATATTCCCTATGTCGACTGGGCATAAGAGTCGTTTTAGCCTGTGTTACCAATCATTTATGTCGTATTTAATGACTTAAACAACTGATCTTAACGACCCTTTTGGCATTTTTCAGGGTGGCAAAAGTTTGGGGATTTGATACGCCAGAATGTTTGAATTGGCAGGAGGGAAAAATGTCCAAGTCTCCCCTGGCGCCTGTGAGGGAAACATGTAACATTTTGACTCATAATTTTTTTATTATGGATGTGAAATAAATTGAATTATGTTATTGATAGAAGTTGGGTGTATGTTATACTTTATTGATGGACGATAGAAATTGTGGTGTGTATTATGCATGTGTGTGTGGTGGGGTGTTGTGGGTCGATCATCTCGACCGCCGTCCTAGACGCTGGTACACGTTTCAGCTTCCCATGACGGTACAGACACACACACACACACACACACACACACACACACACACACACACACACATACACACACCAGCCTTCACCACGGTACACCCCCCAGCTTCAACCACGGTACACCCCCTAGCTTCCACATGGTACACCCCCTAGCCTCCACCACGGTACACACCCCCTAGCCTCCACTACGGTACACCCCCACCTTCCACACGGTACACCCCTAGCCTCCACTACGGTACACCCCCTAGCTTCCACTACGGTACACCCCCTAGCTTCCACTACGGTACACCCCCTAGCCTCCACTATGGTACACTCCATCCTTTAATGTGGTGCACCGACACGGTACACCCCTGCCTTCACTATGGTACACCCCTGCCTCCACATGGTGGAAGACCATGGTACACCCCAGCCTGCATTATGGTACACCAGCGTGATACACTCTCCATTATAGGCGCGTGTGCCCAAAGGCAGGGGACTAGGGTAGGAACTAAGGCAAGAACACCCCACACCTTACCCTAAAGGTAGGAATTAAGGCAAGAACCCCTTACACGTTACCCTAAAGGTAGGAATTAAGGCATGAACTCCCCCACACCTTACCCTAAAGGTAGGAATTAAGGCAAGAACTCCTCCACACCTTACCCTAAAGGTAGGAATTAAGGGAGGAACTCCCCCACAGCTTACCCTAAAGGTAGGAATTAAGGCAGGAACTACCCCACACCTTACCCTAAAGGTAGGAATTAAGGCATGAACTCCGCACACCTTACCCTAAAGGTAGGAATTAAGGGAAGAACTCCCCCACAGCTTACCCTAAAGGTAGGAACTAAGGCAGGAACTCCCCCACACCTTACCCTAAAGGTAAGAATTAAGGGAAGAACTCCCCCACAGCTTACCCTAAAGGTAAGAATTAAGGCAGGAACACACCTCCCCTCTCCCCCCCCCTCCCCACATCTTACCTTAAGGTACTAAGGCAAGAACTACACATATCACCTCCCTCTTGTTCTACTAGCAACACTTCTCCCTGAGCCTCACCAAGCAAATGCATCTATTGAAGTTAAAAAAGAAAAAAAAGAAACAAACAAAAAAATAAAGCATTTACCTTCGAGTATTTCTCGCCCCCCATTTTCTATAACGGGGAGGAAAACAATAGAAAACGTACACAAGCGTTTCTTTTCCCATTATTGTAATGCTGTTGTCGCTTTTACGTGGTCCTCGTTCGTCCTGCCAAAAAGAAAACAAAAGAAAACAATATCGGGGCACCCCAGACAGGGGTGAGGGGTTTTGACGTCATGGGGTGTATATGGTCTAATGGTGTGGTTAATAGTTCCAAAGCTCATGGTTAGGGGAGAATGGTAGGCAGTTAGAGATGGTTAAGACAGTTGAAAAAACTGGTGTTTGAAGACAATAACTATTAGCAGAAAACACTAGCCAGTTGTAAACAATAGCTAGTTCGAAACAATAGCAAGTTGAAAACAATAGCTAGTTGGAAACAATAGCTAGTTGAAGGGGATGGCTAGTTGGAAACAATAGCTAGTTGAAGGGGATAGCTAGTTGGAAACAATAGCTAGTTGAAGGGGATGGCTATTTGGAAACAATAGCTAGTTGAAGAGGATAGCTAGTTGGAAACAACAGCTAGTTGAAGAGGATGGCTAGTTGGAAACAATAGGTAGTTGGAAACAATAGCTAGTTGAAAACAATAGCTAGTTGTAAACAATAGGCAGTTGTAAACAATAGCTAGTTGTAAACAATAGCTAGTTGGAAACAATAGCTAGTTGGAAACAATAGGTAGTTGGAAACAATAGCTAGTTGAAAACACTAGAAAGTTGGAAACAGTAGCCAGTTGGAAACAATAGCTAGTTGGAAACAATAGCTAGTTGGAAACAATAGCTAGTGGTAAACAATAGCTAGTTGGAAACAATAGCTAGTTGTAAACAATAGCTAGTTGGAAGGGGATAGCAAGATGAAGATGACAACCATTTGATTGCAAGTTTTGGTGGGACACTCTCCTCTTCAGTCACCTCCTCCTCCAAGACAGAATTGAAACATTGTTTTCCCTTTCTATATAAACAGTTGGTTGTATATTGTTTTCCTTTTCTATATAAACAGTTGGTTGTATATTGTTTTCCTTTTCTATATAAACAGTGGGTTGTATATTCCCCCCCCCCCCCGTTTTTTACTAAGCCTTTTTGGGCCTCCTCCAAGCCATTCTTTTTCCTTTTCTATATAAACAGTTGGTCGTATATTTCCCCCCCGTGTTTTTTTAAGGCATTTTGGGCCAACATTGCATGACTGTGTGTTCAGTGAAACTGTTTTGTACCGAAATTGGCAGCTTCTGGTGTGTGTGTGTGTGTGGGGGGGTGGGTTGTGAAGGGCTAGGAGTGGGGGCGTTTTGTTTGGTTGTGGCCATGGTCGTCTTCACAACAGTTGTGCTGTCGTGTCGCCTCTGCCTCTCTGGAGGGGCTGACCCGAGGTTGTGGTGGTGGAGGGGCTGACCCGAGGTTGTGGTGGTGGAGGGGCTGACCCGAGGTTGTGGTGGTGGAGGGGCTGACCCGAGGTTGTGGTGGTGGAGGGGCTGACCGGAGGTTGTGGTGGTGGAGGGGCTGACCCGAGGTTGTAGTGGTGGAGGGGCTGACCCGAGGTTGTGGTGGTTGTGGTGGTTGTGGGTGGAATAAGGTTGTGGCGTGCTAGACACAGTGTTGTAAGTTCAGGCCAGTGTTGTGGCGTGCTAGACACAGTGTTGTAAGTTCAGACGAGTGTTGTGGCGTGCTAGACACAGTGTTGTAAGTTCAGACGAGTGTTGTGGCGTGCTAGACACAGTGTTGTAAGTTCAGGCCAGTGTTGTGGCGTGCTAGACACAGTGTTGTAAGTTCAGACGAGTGTTGTGGCGTGCTAGACACAGTGTTGTAAGTTCAGGCCAGTGTTGTGGCGTGCTAGACACAGTGTTGTAAGTTCAGACGAGTGTTGTGGCGTGCTAGACACAGTGTTGTAAGTTCAGACCAGTGTTGTATATATATATATATATATATATATATATATATATATATATATATATATATATATATATATATATATATATATACATATATATATATATCGCATGTTTACCAAATGGCGTCCTGGCCTCGTCTCTTCGATGTATATCAAGTGACTGTTATATTTCTCTCTTGTGTCTCATCTGATGATGATGTGATTACGACACGAAAGTGCACTTGGCAACTTATCGTGTTTCATTTTCCCCCCGTGGACTCATAGGAATATACTTGATCACGCGCAAAACTGTGATCCTTTCCAACATATATATATGTATATATATATATATATATATATATATATATATATATATATATATATATATATATATATATATATATATATATGTATATGTGCTTATGCAGAGGCACGGTTGTGATGGGGTGTCGGGCGGTGGTGATGTGTGAAGGGCAAACGAGCTGTATTTACATAAGGTAATTTGAACGGTACACAAGTCGCTTCCTATTGTCTGTTATCTCTGTCATGCAGGACCGTGCATTGGGGTGGTGTGGGGGTGGTGGTGGGGTGGTGTGTGTCCAGTGCATGCGTTTAGCTCCTCTCTCTCTCTCTCTCTCTCTCTCTCTCTCTCTCTCTCTCTCTCTCTCTCTCTCTCTCTCTCTCTCTCTCTCTCTCTCTCTCTCTCTCTCTCTCTGTTCGCCGTTGTGTGTGACCCCTGTAGAGAGAGAGAGAGAGAGAGAGAGGAGAGAGAGAGAGAGAGAGAGAGACAGAACGCACCTAATTAAGAGTGTGTTCGAAGTGCGAAAGTTCCGGGCAACCGAAAGGGATTTTGGAACGAAGAAGAAGCCATCTCAACTCTCTCTCTGTGTGTATCTTGCTCTCTGTGTCTTGTGTTCACTAGATTGTCTCAATTATTCAATCTAAAATGGATCAGTTGGTTGTAGGTAAACATAGAGGTCGACGCCTCTTCTTGGTCTCCCATGTCGTCTTTGGAACCTCCTTGCATCTGAAATGGATCAGTTGGGTAAACTGGGTTCGACTCCTGCATCGAAGCGGGTTTATTGGTGTTGAATATTATTTCCCCTTTTTTTTTTTTAACTCATCATTGTATTTGTGAGGCTGATCATTTATCAATGGGCATGATGCACCCACTGGACCATCCATGACTGTGAGGGGGCTCATGGAACATTGGACCATGCAGCGGGATGTGTATATGTGTGTATGTGTGTGTGTTGTGTGTGTGTGTGGATTGAGTCTACGTCGTGTTTTGGCTCTATGGACATGAAAATGTTGGAGGAAAATGTTGGAGATGTGTTGGACACAGGTCCCCAGACGTGAGTCTTGCACCTCTGCCATGGATTGAAGGTGAGACATCTTTTCCCTTCAATATATATGGATTTCGTATTATGACATGGAAAGCTAATCTCTTCAGTGACTTTTTAAGTTGAGTATCTTCAATTATTCTATTTCGATGATCTTCTACCATGAAATTAGGACTTGATTATGTTTCAGGACTCTGTTTAATGATACAAATAAGAAAAGTAATTGAGTAAGAGTTAAGAAAAATGTAAATATTGTATAAATAATTCCTTTCATAGTATTATTTTGTAACATTGGTTCGACACTTTGTTTTCAGACTGAGAAAATTTTTAGAAATATCTTTTCTCTGAAGTCAGAAGTCTAGTTTGAGAACTTCCTGAAATGCATCGTCTCTCTTTCAAGTCGCTCTGAAAGGTCTCTGAAATTGCATTTGAAGGCAGACACTTCCGTCTGAAAACCTCTTTCAGTGCATTGTCTCAAAGGCAATTGGATTCAGGTTGAACAACCTTTAATCAATGGGTATTTACAGGTGAGAAATTCGAGCTGGGAAGTCCTGGAATACATGGTCTTTTTCACACCAATAAACCCACCTTTGAAAACTTCCTGAATCCATTTTCTTCTCTGACACCAGAAGAAGTTCGTTTGGCGTTCTGAAAACTTCACCCAAATTCGTCTATTTTCTTTTCTTTTTCTTCTCTTTTTTTTTTTTTTTTTAATAGATTGACGGAGAAAAAGAGCGCGCGACCGAGATCTTCGATTCGAACGCTGGGGGTGATGTACGATTCGAACGCTGGGGGTGATGTTCGGTTCGAACGCTGGGGGTGATGTACGATTCGAACGCTGGGGGTGATGTACGATTCGAACGCTGGGGGTGATGTTCGATTCGAACGCTGGGGGTGATGTTCGATTCGAACGCTGGGGTGATGTTCGATTCGAACGCTGGGGTGATGTTCGATTCGAACGCTGGGGTGATGTTCGATTCGAACGCTGGGGGTGATGTACGATTCGAACGCTGGGGTGATGTTCGATTCGAACGCTGGGGTGATGTTCGATTCGAACGCTGGGGTGATGTTCGATTCGAACGCTGGAGGATATGAGCGGTGTTTGGGGGGGGGGGTTGTGGGGTGTATATGGAGCTGAGAAGGGGGGGTATTTATTTATCCGGCCTCGATATCCGGAAGTATGTGGATTAATGACGCCATGTTCGGTTATTTGGGCGGATTAATGACGCCATGTTCGGTTATTTGGGCGGATAAATGACGCCATGTTCGGTTATTTGGGCGGATTAATGACGCCATGTTCGGTTATTTGGGCGGATTAATGACGCCATGTTCCGTTATTCGCGTGGATTAATGACGCCATGTTCGGTTACCCTAATGATCGCTGGATTACGGTTAATAGGGAGCGGGTTTGATGTCGGGCGGAGGTGGGCTCAGATGGGGCGATCCTTGAAGCAGGGCGCCCATGTATCTCCGGGGGCGGGGAGCTAGGACTGTCTTCGGGGGGGAGCTAGGGCTGTCTTTGGGGGGGAGCTAGGGCTGTCTTCGGGGGGGAGCTAGGCCTGTCTTCGGGGGGGAGCTAGGGCTTTCTTGGGGGGGAGCTAGGTTGTCTTCGGGGGGAGCTAGGGCTGTCTTCGGGGGGAGCTAGGCCTGTCTTCGGGGGGAGCTAGGGCTGTCTTCGGGGGGAGCTAGGCTGTCTTCGGGGGGAGCTAGGGCTGTCTTCGGGGGGGAGCTAGGGCTGTCTTTGGGGGGGAGCTAGGTCTGTCTTCGGGGGGAGCTAGGCCTGTCTTCGGGGGGGAGCTAGGGCTGTCTTCGGGGGGGAGCTAGGGCTGTTGACGGCCTGGAAGAGGGAGGGTCCTCTGAGTGGGCGTCTTGTGGTCCAAGATCTCGAGGGGGGAAAAAGGGGGGTCACTGGAAAGGTGGTTCCAGAAGCTGGGAGATATATCGAAGAGTCCAGGGCTGGAGAGAGAGAGAGAGAGAGAGAGAGAGAGAGAGAGAGAGAGAGAGAGAGAGAGAGAGAGAGAGAGAGAGAGGAGGGGGAGGGGAGAAAGAGAGAGAGAGAGGGGGGAGAGAGAGAGGGGGGAGAGAGAGAGGGGGGAGAGAGAGAGAGAGAGAGAGAGAGAGAGAGAGAGAGAGAGAGAGAGAGAGAGAGAGAGAGAGAGAGAGAGGGGAGAGAGAGAGAGAGAGAGAGAGAGAGAGAGAGAGAGAGAGAGAGAGAGAGAGAGAGAGAACTTGGCGAGGAAGGAGGTTGAAGCTTCTGGAACTTCATGGAACTTGCTGAAACTTCCTTTTTTTGGGGGGGGAACAGCAGGTGATAGAGCTCGGGGGGGGGGGGGGGGGGGGTTGTTTGGAGACTTGATAGATCATGGAGAAGTTATTAGAAACTGGGTGACAGAGGCCGATAGATATTGTGGAGTTATTAGAAAGTGGATGACTTAATTTCCAGCACCAAGTTATGGCCAAACACGACCACGACCCTCACAGCTCCCTCGTTGCCTTCATTTATCATGTCCTCCCCCTCGACGGTGAGGTAATTACACCTGTACTCAATAGATATGTCTGGTTAGTGTGAGTTTAACGACGTCTCTTTTCCCCTTCGTCAGGTAAGATGGCGAGATGATCGACCGATCGTATTAATAGACGAGCCGATCGACCGATCGTATTAATAGACGAGCAATAGACGAGCCGCTCCCACACACACACACACACAACCTCCCAATAACTGTAAGTATTGATTGCATAACTCAATGACAACATATATATGTGTGTGTCTCTCTGATCGTCTTTTCCTTTTTGTGGTTTAACGACAAGAGTTGATTCGTATCTTCGTTAAACGTCCGGAGTTCGTGGGTACGTTAAACGTCGGGGATTTATTTATATCTCTTCGTAGTTAAAGATATCTCCTTATTCACTTATGTCTCTTCCCACTTTATCTCCTTATTCACTTATGTCTCTTTTCACTTTATTAATTTCTTGATATAATTGTCTTGTGGCTCTACTATATTTCTTTCATCTTGTCTCCTCTTATTTACTTATCAACCACTTAATTACTACTTACACTTAACCCAGTACTTATACGAGACCAGTACTTACACTTACGTCTTACACTTACCTACCAGGGACTCTCTTCTTGATCATTGTAAGTGAGATACAAGACTAGGAACTCAGGCGTTGGATATAGCATGTCGCAAATTAGCTGGTGCTTGTTATCATACGAACAATGTAGGTGTAATCACCTGTTTGTGGTTATCTATTGGTCGTTGACCCGTTTCGATTGGTGATTAGCCTGCCACACGTGTCTCCACCATGTCTAAACTGGTTGTGAGGTAGATTGGGGTAAGAAAACGGAAGGAGGCGTTCGCCACAGCTCCAAAGGTGGGTTCGTAGACCTGGATGTGAAGAGGATCGAGAAAGTGGAGAAGGGAAAAGGAAGGGAATTCGACAGCTCTGTCGTACGAGGGGAGACTGGGGCATTATAACGGTCAGTCTCGTGTGGTTGGACCCCATTAAAAAAACCAAAGGAAGCAGGAGTCACGGGTTTAATCCAGCTGGGCAGTCATGGAGCGTGGGACCATTACCACTGGTTTTAATGCCTGTTGATAATTGTTGATCTAATTATGATTACAAAATGCTGTTGTCCACATTTGTGGCCCGTTCTCTTTTAGTTACTGGTGCATCATACGGTGCATCAGACACTGGGTCATTAGTGGATTAAATGATTCCTGTGAGTGTTAGCGGGTTATGATGTAAGTAATTGGAGAATGACTAATATACTGAAGGTATTTATGTGACCTGACCTGACCTGACCTGACCTGTTCTTTATGATGTAAGTAATTGGACAGTGACTAATATACTGAAGGTATTTATGTGACCTGACCTGACCTGTACTGACGTGACCTGACCTGTCCTGAACTGATCTGACCTGACCTGACCTGTCTGACCTGACCTGACCTGTACTGACGTGACCTGACCTGACCTGACCTGACTTGACCTGGTCTCACCTGACCTGACCTGACCTGTCCTGAACTGACCTGACCTGACCTGACCTGTTGCCCAAACGAAAGAATAAGTTCGTGTCAAATGACAAGACTTGACCTGACCTGACCTGTAGCCCAAACGAAAGAATATGTTCGTGTCAAATGACAAGACTTTTTAATGTGTACACACTGGGCTCCTATTTCCCATACGTTACGAAATCCGTTCGTGAAATCCGTTCGTGAAATCGGGCTTCTGTTCGTGTGTCCATCTTTTACCGAACTACTTACACGAAACTGGGGTTCGGCGTTCGTATGTACGTTCGTATATCTTCGTGGATGGAATGTCAATGGACGAATAAAGGTGAAGAGGTCTATGTGTTCCTTATTGAATCTCGGACTTACGCTCGTAAAGGTGTGATTCGCTGTCAGTAAATCCAGTCCTCCAACATTTGGGCCATCATTACCCAACACCTCCTCATCGGTGTTTGACGAGCCGGCCTTAATGACCTATTAATTGAGCCATTTACACCCGCGAAAAGGCCATTAGTGGAGCCATCATTAAGGCACACCCTCAGACATTAGCAGTATTCAAAGGCCTCTCCCTTGAGCGGGACCTTTTAGGGCCAAATGCCTCAACTCAAGCGATGGAGAAGTCGTCTTCGTGCTACCGTACTCCGCCTGCTTTCGAGGCTACACCTGTTACATGTAGTTGATGAGATCAGTCCTCGTCGAGGAACTTACCTGGCTACTGAGTGTAGCGCAGCCTTAGGTTGCAGGGGCCCTTAAGAAAAAGGGCTCTGGATAACTCCAGGACCATTTCAGAAAGGGGTCCAAGGGTGTAATTACAGGTGAAATGAAGTTGCTATTATGGTTGCCGTTCATTATAGCATTATCAGCCGTTGATATTTGAACCTACCCATTAAAAGTGCGTCGAGCCAGGCTTAATGGCCCTATCATTGAAATTGTTTCCCATTAAACCGTATATATATATACGTTATATGTTTATACATGTTCGCCATTTCCCGCGTGAGCGAGGCAAAATCAAGAACAGATGATGGATCCTTAGAGGGAAAAACTCCTCACTTGGCTCGTTAGTTCTTTCCTTTAGAGGGTAATGAAGGACTGGAGGATTTCCAGCCACCCGCTCCCGCCCTTCTTAGTCGCCTTTTACGACCCGGGGGGGGAAACGTAGGCAGTAATCTTTCTCCCCAATCCCCAGGGGCCGTATGCAGGAAAAATTCTTAGATTTCTGCTTATCTTTATGCTTAGCTGAGCTAGTGACTTAAGTGCCACACAGAAAAGGACTAAGCACGATGCTTAGCAAAACTTAAGCATAAGGTTTAAGAAGTATGAAATGCAGTTTGGGTCAAAAAATATTTGTCGTCTGCTAAGCAAATACTTAAGCGTAGGGTAGCTTTCAGAAACATGCTTAGCAAGATTCTTAAAGTTAAGTAAAATTCTTAGGGGTTAAGCATACTTAAGCATTCTGAGAAGTTTTCTGCATACGGCCCCAGGTGTGTTGAAATGATTTGGACATATGGAGAGAATGAGTGAGTGAAGATTGACCAAGAGGATATATGTGTCAGAGGTGGAGGGAAGAAGGAGAAGTGGGAGACCAAATTGGAGGTGGAGGGAAGAAGGAGAAGCGGGAGACCAAATTGGAGGTGGAGGGAAGAAGGAGAAGTGGGAGACCAGATTGGAGATGAAGGGAACGAGGAGAAGCGGGAGACGAAATTGGAGGTGGAGGGAAGAAGGAGAAGTGGGAGACGAAATTGGAGGTGGAGGGAAGAAGGAGAAGCGGGAGACGAAATTGGAGGTGGAGGGAAGAAGGAGAAGTGGGAGACCAAATTGGAGGTGAAGGGATGGAGTGAGGAAGATTTTGAGCGATCGGGGCCTGGACAGCTGTGGTTAACTCAGTATTGACTGTAGCACATTATACAGTTTTGATTTCAGTAAGGAGTGGATGAAGACACTGGTATGGTCGTATGTCGAAAGACCAGAATAGAACCAAGGGTCTTGATTGGCCAGTAGGTGGACCAGGCAACATAGGTGGACCGGAGACGGTATCTTGGTGGACCAGACTTGAGATGGACCGGCGCCTTTGGCCATGAAGCCAGTCTGGCGGCGCGTCCAAACTCCCCAGGCCTGGGATGGGGTGTGGTTAGGGGAGGGTTGGAGGGGCCTGGGGGGGGCTGGGGTCGTCGCCGGCGCCGCTGGACGACAACGCGGGTCGTCTGCCCCCCCCCCCCCCCTTACGTAACGACCCAACACACAGACGATAGAGAGAGAGAGAGAGAGAGAGAGAGAGAGAGGGGGGGGGGGGAAATGCTTTTTGATATCGTATATTCTCACTCGATAACACATCTTCGCCAGCCATCTTTTCAGACAATATTCTTTAATGTTATACTAAAAGAAGCGAGGCATGTAAGGCCCCTCCCCCCCTCCCTCCCTCCACACATGCCTTTGTTTACAGTGTGGAGGTAAACACTGTGACGTCACAGTGTGACGTAATGCGGGGTTCAGCTTGTCAACAGCGGGTCACAGAGAGAGAGGCCCCAGGAGTTAACATTGCGTTTTGACACAATTCCTGGCCTCATTGTGAGTGCCAGAATATCCCCTCACATCCCTCACAGACAATGAGGAGCTGTTGGCGTACACTGAGAAGGATGCGAAAGCGCTTGGGTTCAGGGCAAGTCGCGGTGGAATGCGTTTCAGTGAGAGTGGAAGAGATGGAGTTGCCTCGTATTGGGTTGGAAGAAAAGATCCTTCGTGTAAAATTTGGTCGTGGATGGTTCAGCTTTCATTAAGTCTTGACCTTCGTAAGTGATTATAGGAAAGGGAGGAGACCAGGATCGTCAGGTTGATGAAGGTAAAAAGGGTTGATGAAGGTAAAAAAAAAAGGGTAAAGGTTAGGTAAGTGATATGTAAGGTAAGGGAACAGTAGAGTCTTGGTTCGGTAGGATGTGGGTAAAACTGAGCCGTGTGAGTCTCCTGGGTTTTCTGAGAGATGCGCTGTTCTTCTATTGCCGTGGTGGTCGTTGCCGTGGAGGTCATTGCCGTGGAGGTCATTGCCGTGGAGGTCATTGCCGTGGTCGTTGTCATCTTGCCCGTTTTCGCACGAGAACGCACTTCCCATTTTCTTCACAATGAGGGCCAGTGTGTATGTTGAGTGGGGGTGGGTGAAGTTTGCTTATGATGACCTGATGGTGTGTGGGTGTGTGGGTGTGGGTGGGTGTTAGTGGGTGGGTATTGTGGGCGGTGTTGGTGAGGGGGTGGAGTGGGTGAGGGGAGAGGGAGGGGGGCGGGGGGATCGTGTGGTGTCGAACCCGTGTGTCTTTCATCGATGTGTGACTAAGTCACCAGTTGCTCACACCACGCCCCGTCTTGCCCATCCAGTCATACCGCGCCTCCTCCCCTTCCTCCTTGCACCACGCCTCCTCCACCCACCCCATGAAACTCCCTCCCCACTTAACGCTGCCTTAACCCTAGCCAGCCCACGCCCACGCTGTACATGGGCGGTGACTGATTCAGTGGCGCCTGCAACTGACGAAGTGGTAGGTGAGGCCAGCGCTGGAAGGGGGGGACATAGTGCCACTGTTGCTACAGTGCCAAGGGTGAAGGTAGACACAGTGGTATAGTGCCACTGTTGCTATAGTGCCAAGGGTGAAGGTAGACACAGTGGTATAGTGCCACTGTTGCTATAGTGCCAAGGGTGAAGGTAGACACAGTGGTATAGTGCCACTGTTGCTATAGTGCCAAGGGTGAAGGTAGACACAGTGGTATAGTGCCACTGGGGGAAAACTGTGGAAGGAAGATGGTGTGGGGCGCTCCACAGGGGCGGTGGTGGAGTGCAGTGATGTGTGGACGGTGTGATGAAGTGGATTAAACCCCTGACAGTGAAAGGTCAGAGGGGGGGAGGTGGAGGCGTTCTCCCTGGCTAGTGGATGGGGGGTGGAGGATGAGTCAGGAGGTGGAGAAGGAGGTACGGGTGAGGGGAACTCATGGGGCTCAGCATGCATGTGGAGGGACGAGGGGTAAGAGGAAGGGGAGGGGAGGAGACGGTCTGAAGGGGGTGGAAGAAGGGGAACTCAAAAGACACCGCTTGTGAGTAGGAACTCAAGGAGGGGGACTCAGATGAGGAGGTACTCATAGCGTGAACTCTAATGGGGGTACGAGGGAACATGGACCCTGGTGAGGGAGGGTACTAGGGAGGGAACATGGACCCTAATGAGGGAGGGTACTAGGGAGGGAACATGGACCCTAATGAGGGAGGGAACATGGACCCTAATGAGGGAGGGTACTAGGGAGGGAACATGGACCCTAATGAGGGAGGGTACTAGGGAGGGAACATGGACCCTAATGAGGGAGGGAACATGGACCCTAATGAGGGAGGGTACTAGGGAGGGAACATGGTCCCTAATGAGGGAGGGAACATGGACCCTAATGAGGGAGGGTACTAGGGAGGGAACATGGTCCCCTAATGAGGGAGGGAACATGGACCCTGGTGAGGGAGGGTACTAGGGAGGGAACATGGACCCTAATGAGGGAGGGTACTAGGGAGGGAACATGGGGGACGGGGGCACTCATAGAGAGAGTGAGTGAGTGTGAAGGAAGGAGTGTAGTCGAGAAAGGAAGTAACAAGGATGGAGGAGGGACATTGTACACTGTCATCCCAGAGAGTCTCTCTCTCTCTCTCTCTCTCTCTCTCTCTCTCTCTCTCTCTCTCTCTCTCTCTCTCTCTATCTATCTATCTATCTATCTATCTATCTATCTGTCTATCTATCTATCTATCTATCTATCTATCTATCTATATATATATATATATATATATATATATATATATATATATATATATATATATACATATATATATATATATATATGGGAATGAATAAAGGCAGACAGTATGAATTATGTACATGTGTATATATGTATATGTCTGTGTGTATATATATGTATACATTGAGATGTATAGGTATGTATACTTGCGTGTGTGGACGTGTATGTATATACATGTGTATGTGGGTGAGTTGGGCCATTTCTTTCGTCTGTTTCCTTGCGCTACCTCGCAAACGCGGGAGACAGCGACAAAGCAAGTAAATAATAATGATAATATATATATGTGTGTGTGTGTGTGTGTGTGTGTGTGTGTGGGTTTCACTCACACCTCAGTCCCAGGTTATGAGGAAACAGAAAGGCTGTTGCCCGCCCTCTGTTGCCCGCCCTCTGTTGCCCGCCCTCTGTTGCCCGCCCTCTGTTGTTGGCCGTCTGTTGCCAGCCCTCTGTTGCCCGCCCTCTGTTGCCCGCCCTCTGTTGTTGGCCGTCTGTTGCCCGCCCTCTGTTGCCCGCCCTCTGTTGCCCGCCCTCTTTTGCCCGCCCTCTGTTGTTGGCCCTCTGTTGCCCGCCCTCTGTTGCCCGCCCTCTGTTGTTGGCCCTCTGTTGCCCGCCCTCTGTTGCCCGCCCTCTGTTGCCCGCCCTCTGTTGCCCGCCCTCTGTTGCCCGCCCTCTGTTGCCCGCCCTCTGTTGCCCGCCCTCTGTTGTTGGCCGTCTGTTGGCCGCCCTCTGTTGCCTGCCCTCTGTTGCCCGCCCTCTGTTGCCCGCCCTCTGTTGCCCGCCCTCTGTTGGCCGCCCTCTGTTGCCCGCCCTCTGTTGCCCGCCCTCTGTTGCCCGCCCTCTGTTGCCCGCCCTCTGTTGCCCGCCCTCTGTTGCCCGCCCTCTGTTGTTGGCCGTCGAGGGGGCAAAAATAATTTGGAGTGTGGCGTGCCGGGAGGCCGTTCTGTTTGGGGACACCTCGTCCCTCCTTCACACCCATGTCTTGCGACCAGCTTTCGTCACGGTGCTCTTGGCGTCCCCTCCTCCTCCTCCTCCTCCTCCTCTTCCTCCTCCTCTTCCTCCTCTTCTTCTTCCTCCTCCTTCTGCAGGATGAGAAGCCGCCGGGCCCCTCCCTTCCCACACACGTTCCTTCATCTTCATTTCGCCTTTTTCAAAGATCGTGTGTGTGTGTGTGTGTGTGTGTGTGTGTGTGTGTGTGTGTGTGTGTGTGTGAGGGGGACTGGCATCCTCTCCTCCTCCTCCTACTCTTCCTCCTCCTGCTCCTCTTTCTGTAGGAGGAGGCGCTGGCTCCCCCTTCCCACACACGTTCCTTCATCTTCATTTCGCCTTTTTCACAGACCGTGTGTCTGTGTGTGTGTGTGTGTGTGTGTGTGTGTGTGTGTGTGTGTGTGAGGGGGACGTTTTCTGACAGGGTGTTGTCTTGGGGGGGGGGGGGTTCCTGTTACAGGGAAGAAGAAGGGGGGCGGAAGAAGAAGGGGGTCTGTAGGGGGTGTGAAGTGTATGTTAACCCTGGTTGGTGCAGACCTTAGACTTAGCCAGGGATGGACGTCGCTCAATTATTTGAAGGGAACAGCTCGCTATTTTGGAGGCGGTGAGCGAGACGCGTGTGGCCTCAGAGCGCCAAGTGTTTTAACGATAGGTTCTGGTTATTTCCCCCGAGCGCTAGGGTAGATGACGACGACCCCCCCCCCCTTACAGCGCTAGGGTAGATGACGACCCCCCCCCCCTTTAAAGCACGACGGTAGATGACGACCCCCCCTCCTTAAGCACGACGGTAGATGACGACCCCCCCCCCTTTACAGCGCTAGGGTAGATGACGACCCCCCCCTTTTGAGCACGACGGTAGATGACGACCCCCCCTTAAGCACGACGGTAGATTACGGCACTAGGGTAGATTACGACCCCCTTAAGCACGACGGTAGATGACGACCCCCTGTGTACGATGGTAGATGACGACCCCCTGTGTACGACGGTAGATGACGACCCCCTAAAGCACGAAGGTAGATTAGGAGACGACGACCGACCCCCATCCCCCATCCCCCCCCAGAAGAATTCGTGAAGGTAATTCACATGTGTATGTGGGTGGGTTGGGCCATTCTTTCGTCTGTTTCCTTGCGCTACCTCGCTAACGCGGGAGACAGCGACAAAGCAAAATAGGTAAATAAATAAATGATTCACTTGTGGGTTTCCATCATGCAAAACCCATTTTCTAACGCAGCTTCAAGTGAGACCTTGTGTGTGTCAAGAATGGCTCTTCGGAGTGTGTGTGTGTGTGTGTGTGTGTGTGTGTGTGTGTGTGTGTGTGAAAGACGCTCGTAAACACCAGTTTTCACCCCCGGAAATGCGTCGCGCGTCGGGGTCTGTTGTTTTTGGTCGTTGAAGCCCGCGCGAGATGATGGAGGTGTGCGCGAGATGGAGGGGTGTGCGCGAGATGATGGGGTGTGCGCGAGATGGAGGGGTGTGCGCGAGATGGAGGGGTGTGCGCGAGATGGAGGTGTGCGCGAGATGGAGGGGTGTGCGCGAGATGGGGGTGTGCGCGAGATGGAGGGGTGTGCGCGAGATGGAGGTGTGCGCGAGATGGGGGTGTAGATGATGGGGGTGTGCGCGAGATGGGGGTGTGCGCGAGATGGAGGGGTAGATGCAATTCAGTCTGTAGGGTAGATGCTCAATTGTTCATTATACCATTTTCTTTAATGTTAATACATTAAAGAAAATTGACCTGGATCACAATGGCCAAAGGCTTTTTACTCTTCCAGTCCTTCTTTTTTCTCTCTTTGAATTGATTTAAAACATCGATCGTCTCAGAAACTCGCCTTGTCCAACTCTGATATGTATTTTGTATTTATTTATCTTCGTGTATCTCTCTCGTTTAATAACGTTACGTAGGGAGGTGTCGTAACAGTGTCAGGGGTCGTTGAAGTAGACACCCACACAGCTACGGCAAGTACCACACCATTGGTCGGGCTACATCACGCCACACTTTCCAGTCGCCAAATTCCTCCAATCAAAGACACATGGATGCCTCGCCCTTTCCTTCCTTCGCCAACGAAGATTCTCTGGTGAATTTTCTCAGTCTCCCCTTAATTGATCTGAGAGGGCGCCCCTCCTGTCGTTTTCTTTTTCTTCTTTTTTTTTCTTTTTATCAAATTAGAGAGGCGTTTGAAATGCCCATAATCTCGTTTTAAGACTCCCTTTCGAAATGAAGACCAAAAAAAAGGGATGAAGAGAGAGAGATTGTCTTAAAAAAAAACCATTCTCTCTCTCTCTCTCTCTCTCTCTCTCTCTCTCTCTCTCTCTCTCTCTCTCTCTCTCTCTCTCTCTCTCAACGAGAAATGGGATGTGTGTTAAGTCTTCAAGTAATACCTTGGAATTAAGAATGATCTTCAACGAGGCTATATATCGTCCTCAGACGAAAACGAGTATACAGTTTCCTAGTGGAACTTCTCATTGAAAAGATGAGTCCTGCAGTTCCCTGCCCCTGATTGTAGCGCATATATATATATATTTAGTAAACATGTTTACCAAATGGCGTCCTAGCTTCGTCTCTTCGATGTATACCTGCTGACTTATGTTTCTCTCTTGCGTCTCCCCTGATGATGTGATTACGACACGAAAGTGCACTTGGGAACTTATCATGTTTCATTTTCCCCCGTGGACTCATAAGAATATCTTGATCACGCGCAAAATTGTGATCCTTTCCAATATATATATATATATATATATATATATATATATATATATATATATATATATATATATATATATATATATATATATTCTAAAGCCTCCTGTGCTGTAAGGGATGCACTTACTTGTATGTGGTGTTGCACCACTCCTTAACTCCTGAAGAAGTTGTTGTAAGATAATTTTTCCTGTTGGTGGAAATAGCTTGACGTTCACGCCCTTAATGACCCCAGGTAGTTGATGGGCTTAAAGCCCGAACAACCAGTCGGTCCTGGTGTGGTTTTTTTAACACACACACACACACACACACACACACACACACAGAGGTTCGTTGTATTAAGGTCAAACGATTCATCGTGCGTTGATGAGTCTGGTGTCAAATTTGTTTGTGTGTTTGTGTGTGTGTGTGGGGGGGGGGGAGGGGGGTCAGTCTTCATCAGTCAGTGGATGAGAGACCCCCGTAAATAGGCAAGGGGGGGGGGGGGACCCCCACCGTCCTCCAAATCCCCCCCCAAAACTCCTTCAAAAGTTCGTGAAAGATCGGCAAAGTTTTGGAGGTCCTCTTTTGTTGGACGTTCGGGTTGTTTTGTGGGTTTTTTTTTTAACCCCTCCCTCATGCGCCCACACCCCCCTTTGTGTACGACGGTACGACCATGGAATGCGGACGTTACGACCCCCCCCCTTGTCTACGACGGTACACGACCCCCGGAAGCACGAACGGTACGACCTCTTGTTCTAACGGTACGACACTTAGCCCCTTCGACCCCCCTTGGATGCGACGGTACGACCCACGGAAGCACAAAGAGGACGGCCCTACACCACGACTGTGTACGACCTTGAACACGACGGCACGACTGTTGTGCGCGAGGGGAGACGACCCTCGACCCAACGACCACGCGACCTCTAACGAGCTTTCCAGTCGTACTCGAGAGATGAAGTTTGGCGCAAGGATTTCGTGAACGAGAGAGGCGACATGTGGAGGGTGGGCGTCTCGTGAGCTGTGTGTGTGGGCAGGTGGGTCAGCCCACCCACGCCCTTCCTGGTTACTCCCGCCCACTCTTGGGTCATGCCACCCACGCCCCCATGGTTACGCCCGCCCACTCTTGGGTCATGCCACCCACGCCCCCATGGTTACGCCCGCCCACTCTTGGGTCATGCCACCCACGCCCCCATGGCTACGCCCGCCCACTCTTGGATAATTCCACCCACGCCCCCCTGGTTACTCCCGCCCACTCTTGGATCATCCCACCCACGCCTCCTGGTCACTCCCGCCCACTCTTGAGTCATTCCACCCACGCCCCCCTGGTTACTCCCACGCACTCTCGCTCCACACCCATCCACCCTTGCTCCTCCACCATACATAATGCTACATGCCTACAAGCCCCCGGGATCTTTCCACCCAACCCTGCTCCACCAGCTCACAGCCAACCCTGCTCCACCAGCTCACAGCCAACCCTGCTCCACCAGCTCACAGCCAACCCTGCTCCACCAGCTCACAGCCAACCCTGCTCCACCAGCTCACAGCCAACCCTGCTCCACCAGCTCACACCCAACCCTGCTCCACCAGCTCACAGCCAACCCTGCTCCACCAGCTCACAGCCAACTCTGCTCCACCAGCCCACAGCCAACCCTCTCTCTCCCCCTTCCCCAAATCCCCCGTCTCTTCTCCCCCCCCCCCCCCCCACTCCCCACGCAGCATCTTTGATCAATACTCTATGATTAATGGGGCCAAGGCGATACCGTGCCCCTCCCCAGCAGATGGGGAGGGTAAATGATTACAAAAAACCGAGAGGAAAATGTTGATACATTTTTTGTCTATCCTAAAAGGTTTAGAAAAAGTAGGAAATATTAACCTATTTGACGTGGCTCAGTTAGGGATAGATTGGGTGGTGTGTGGAGGGGAAGAGGAGAGGACAAGTGGATAGCTGTGTTGGGGATAGATTGGGTGGTGTGTGGAGGGGAAGAGGAGAGGACAAGTGGATAGTTGTGTTGGGGATAGTTTGGATGGTGTGTGGAGGGGAAGAGGAGAGGACAAGTGGATAGGTGTGTTGGGGATAGATTGGATGGTGTGTGGAGGGGAAGAGGAGCAGTGGAATAGTGGATAGGGCAGCTATCCGTTTTGAGAATTTGTGGTGTTTGTGGTAGTGTAGAAAATATTGCAGTGTGTTGTATGTGGTTCGTGTGGTGCAGTGTGGTGTTCGTGTTAGTGTGGAGCTCTTTACATGACAGCCAAAGACTGGAACTCCTGTTTTAAGGTCTGGAAAAGCTCTTCACTGACAGCCAAAGACTGCAACTTCTCTTCTTATGGCTGGAAAACCTCTTCAGTGACACTCAGAGACTGGAACTCTTGTTCTCGGTGCTGGAGAGCTTTCCAGTGTCAGCCAGAGACTGGAACTCCTGTTTTGAGGTCTGGAAAAGCTCGTCAGTGAGAGTCATAGACTGGAACTCCTGTTCCAGGTGCTGGAAATCTTTCCAGTGACAGCCAAACACTGGAACTCCTGCTTTGAGGTCTGGAAACGCTCTTCAGTGACAGCCAAACACTGGAACTCCTGTTTTGAGGTCTGGAAACGCTCTTCAGTGACACTCAGAAACTGGAACTCCTGTTTTGAGGTCTGGAAAATCTCTTCAGTGAGAGCCATAGACTGGAACTCCTGTTTTGAGGTCTGGAAAAGCTCTTCAGTGACACCCAGAGACTGGAACTCCTGTTTTGAGTTCTGGAAAAGTTCTTCATTGTCACCCAGAGACTGGAACTCCTGTTTTGAGGTCTGGAAAAGCTCTTCAGTGTCACCCAGAGACTGGAACTCCTGTTCCAGGTGCTGAAAACACTCTTCAGTGACAGCCACAGACACTGGAACACCTGTAATGACATACGGAGACAACAATAGACACTAAGACACGACAATGAATGTGGCACAGATTCTGTGTCTTCCTGTGTCTCGCGATGTCTTTTGTTGTTCAACCCGCCAGGTCTGCATTTGGCTCGGGCCCTTAAGGTCTCTTGTCTGTTTAGGGCCCTTAAGATCTGTTCGGGTCCTCAAGTTCTCTGTCAGGTTCGAGCCCTTATGCTCTGTGTGGTACAGGCCTTTAAAGGTCTGTGTTTGGTTCGTGCTCTCAAAGTCTGTTTCTGGTTCGTGCCCTTAAAGTCTGTTTCTGTTCGGGCTTGATTTGTGCCCTTAAGGTCTGTGTCTGGTTCGAACCCTTAGCTTTAGCTGTTATCAAATTGCCCCATATATATATATATATATATATATATATATATATATATATATATATATATATATATATATATATATATATATATATATATCTTGTTCTGTGTATATGTAAATTATTTACCGCTCGGCGCCTGGAGAATCGAACCCCGGGCCATCAACGTGGCAGGCAAGTATCATGTCCCCAGGCCACCAGGTGGGGTTAGGCTACCTGGGTGCCACGCTGATGGACCGTGGGTTCGATTCCCGGGGTGCCTGGTGGTAAATAGATATCATTTGTACGTCACAGGTTTGACGAAGTGTATACATACACCACGCCAAAAGGTCCTGGGTTCGAACCCTGGCTCCTGGCGGGTATTATATATGCCATGAAAGTGTGATATATATATATATATATATATATATATATATATATATATATATATATATATA
>NC_092295.1:2644553-2677053 GCF_036320965.1 Panulirus ornatus
CCAGGTCACGAACCATTCGTGTTGAAGGATAACCAGGTCACGAACCATTCGTCTTGAAGGATAACCAGGTCACGAATCATTCGTCTTGAAGGATAACCAGGTCACGAACCATTCGTCTTGAAGGATAACCAGGTCACGAATCATTCGTCTTGAAGGATAACCAGGTCACGAACCATTCGTCTTGAAGGATAACCAGGTCACGAACCATTCGTCTTGAAGGATAACCAGGTCACGAATCATTCGTCTTGAAGGATAACCAGGTCACGAACCATTCGTCTTGAAGGATAACCAGGTCACGAAGGATTTCGTGGTGAAGGATAACCAGGTCACGAACCATTCGTCTTGAAGGATAACCAGGTCACGAACCATTCGTGTTGAAGGATAACCAGGTCACGAACCATTCGTCTTGAAGGATAACCAGGTCACGAACCATTCGTGTTGAAGGATAACCAGGTCACGAACCATTCGTGTGGACGAGAATCCTTTTCGATCCTGCGGCGAAGGAGTCAGAAATGACCTGTAGCGGATTGGAGTCGTGGATTTACTTCAAGTGCTGGATTAGAAGATGATTGGACGAGTGGATTAGAAGATGATTGGACGAGTGGATTAGACCATTGGTCGAGTGGATTAGAAGATCATTGGTCGAGTGGATTAGAAGCTAATTGGACGAGTGGATTAGATGCTAATTGGACGAGTGGATTAGACCATTGGTCGAGTGGATTAGAGAATCATCGGTCAAGTGGATTAGAAGATCATAGGTCAAGTGGATTAGATGATTGGTCGAGTGGATTAGATCATTGGTCGAGTGGATTAGAAGATCATAGGTCAAGTGGATTAGATGATTGGTCGAGTGGATTAGATCATTGGTCGAGTGGATTAGAAGATCATAGGTCAAGTGGATTAGATGATTGGTCGAGTGGATTAGATCATTGGTCGAGTGGATTAGAAGATGATTGGTCGAGTGGATTAGAAGATGATTGGACGAGTGGATTAAGAGACCATTGGTCGAGTGGATTAAGAAACCCATTGGTCGAGTGGATTAAGAAACCCATTGGTCGAGTGGATTAGACCATTGGTCGAGTGGATTAGAAACCCATTGGTCAAGTGGATTAGATGATTGGTCGAGTGGATTAGAAACCCATTGGTCGAGTGGATTAAGAAACCCATTGGTCGAGTGGATTAGAAACCCATTGGTCAAGTGGATTAGAAACCCACTGGTCGAGTGGATTAGAAACCCACTGGTCGAGTGGATTAGATGATTGGTCGAGTGGATTAGAAAACCACTGGTCGAGTGGATTAGATGATTGGTCGAGTGGATTAGAAACCCATTGGTCGAGTGGATTAGAAAACCACTGGTCAAGTGGATTAGAAAACCATTGGTCGAGTGGATTAGTAAATGATTGGTCGAGTGGATTAGAAAACCACTGGTCGAGTGGATTAGATGATTGGTCGAGTGATTAGAAGATAATAACAACAACACAGATATACGTCAGATAATAATAATAATAATAATAATAATAATTAATAATTAATAATTAATAATAATAATAATATCCATTTGAAATCAAGTGCCAAAAGTCGACCGTCGAGTGAAAGGTGTGTTTTTGAGTGCGACTGTGAAGTGAATATATACATATATACATAAGAGTGCAAGCTATATACTCACATATATATGTATATATATATATGTATATGTATATGTATTTCATCAGTGTCTTTTACGCATATCTTCGTTAAGTGCTTTTATTAACCCCCTGTTCTATGTAGTGAAGTACATAGTGAAAGCATAGTGACTACGTAAATATATAAATATATATATATATATATGTATAAATATATAAATGATCCTATATCTATATAGAACTAAGTGACATATAGCCATTTGTATATATATTAAGCGTCTCGCAGTAATTCATTTATAGCGAATGAGACGATCATATATAAAAAGTGATTTAGAAACTTATATATATATAATGGGCGTCATATAACCTATATAACACTTCTTAGAATGCCTTATATAATAGCGTGTCTCTTTTAACTGTTCAGTGTGACCTCTAGCAAGACGTGGATGCAGAGAAGGTAATATATATATATATTTGTGTATATATATATGTATATATAGCACAGAAGGGTAGATCCAGTCTCCAGTGGCCCTCTTGGACGTGTTTTACAAGTTGGAAGACGCCCTTGTGTGCGGGTTTAGGGGTGGTATACCCTTGTCTTCACCATGATCTTAGATAACAGACAGGTCCCGGATATTATCGTGAGCCGCGAGGGGCTCACAAACGGTAATAACACAACAAGAAATGGGAGTCCACGCCATGGCGGCGGCGGGCGGAATGGAAATGTGAGCCCCAGACATGTCAACTACGTCAATTATAGCCCCAGGCACGTCAATTACGTGGGTGGAAGTCCCAGGCACGTCACCCCAGGATGTAATGGGAGTCCCAGGCACGTCTCGTATAGCAACGGGGTCCCATGGCAACAGGGGACGTACGGCAGCCCAAGACACGTCCGGAATGGCAGCGACGGATCGGAGAGCCCGAGCCACCACGTCGCCCCCGGCTTCAACAACAACGGAAGCCCCAGGAGACACCCCAACAGAAACGACGCCCCGGGGAGCCCGCGCCACAACCTGGGACAAGACGGCAACGGGAACGGGTCCCCGGGACACGTAGCCAACGGGAATTATCCCAGCCCAAGGCGGAACCTCCCTACAGACCGACCCAGCCCGAGGTTCATCCAGAGGCTGTACAGCTTCGACTTGGGCCACGGGAGCCCCAGGCACACCTCGGACCTGGCGCCCAAGCTGGACCAACAGACACAACAGGACCAGAACCAACAACAGGAAGCGGAGAGGTTGGCCAGAACCCAGAGCAAGATCCCGGTCCATGTGCAGGATAGGAAGAGGGAGAGGACGAGTTCCCTGGACAGGACGACAGCTCCGACGACGGAGGGACAGGGGATCGGCGACAGCCCCAGGAAGGGACAGGTTAGGAGGACCAGAGCGCCTCCCACGTCCACGCCGCCCCATCGCAAGAACTCAGAACCCGACGTCAAGACGGACTTCAAGTCCGTGGTGAAGGAGTACTCGCAACTGAGCCCCAAGCGCGTGAACCTCCGGAACCGAAACCAGAACCACTTCAAGTACGGCCTCTGCCGGATCGAAGTGAAGGACAAGCCAGTGAATAATTGGCAGCCATGGAAACGCCTGGCCGAATGTGGCAAGTGGCACTCAGCGGACATTGAAAAATGCAACAGCGCTGAAGACAAGCTGAACACGCACTCGACCAAGTGGAACAGACAGAACAGGAACTGGTCGATGGAACAGGACGACTGCACCAGCAGCAGCAGCGGGAAGAGCCTGTGGAACATCGAGTGCGACAAGAGCGAGGAAGAAAACGACCAGGTCTTTGTGAGCGACGAGGGCGGCAGCGGCGCCACAACCAACGGCAACAACCCAGAGGTCAAACCCAGTCGCTACGTCAGGAGGGAGTCGTGGCCCGTCGTTAATGGGAATGGCTTGATGACCGCGCCCCCAGGCGATGGGCGCGGGTCAAGTCCTCAAAACAGGGACTGCGAGAGCCCCAGCAGGGACTCCAGCGGGTCCATATCCAAACACAGTAGCCGAGAGAGCATAGGTGAAGTAAGGAACCGAGGCGCCAGCCCGAGAAACGGAATCCACGAGTTCTCTACGAGGCATGGAAACCGCACGGCCAGCCCTAGAAACCGCACGGCCAGCCCTAGAAACCGCGGCGCTAGCCCCCGGAGCGGCTCCACGCGAACCAGTTCGTGTTCTAGTAGTGACGACACGACGAGGAAAACCGGGGTGGACACGGAAACGGAGTGGGACTCCGGGGTGGATTCCGTGACCTCCAAGATGGTGCTTATTAAATGTAAGGACGCCAATTACCTAACCCGGATCTACCTGGATAAAGAAGGTTAGCAATTTTGTGTTTCAATATGTTCTCTTGTCTTTTGGAGGTTGCTCGATGCCCGGTTGTAATCGAATGTAATTTCTCTAAATTTATTGGTCAGTTATTTGATGCCAAACACTGTTGGTCAGTTATTTATTTGGTCCCAAGCATTGCTTATCATTTATTTATTTGATCCCAAACACTGCTGATCAGTTATTTATTTGATGCCAAACACTATTGATCAGTTATTTATTTGATGCCAAGCATTGCTTATCATTTATTTATTTGATGCCAAACTGCCGATCAGTTATTTATTTGATCCCAAGCATTGCAGATCAGATATTTATTTGACCTTAAGTACGACGGGATGTCACTTGGATGCGATGGAATGGCCTTTGACCAGGCCCCTTAAATGGCTTGGTCAAAGGCCAATTCTTCATTCTCAAGGCTCCTGGCCTGTATCCAGACATTGTACCATCGTACCCAAGAATTGATGCGTTTTGCCCCCCAAAAAATATATTCTAAACAGAGAGTACACTTATCTGAATAATTTACATTATTATTTTACTAACATAAGACAAATTTCATAGGGGGGGACCTGCATCTTTTGGGGGTCGCACTCCAAGCTGGAGCAGGGTCATGTTGACCTCTTCCTCGTCGGAATACTGGACTTTTCCAGTAGGTTGACGTAGAGCAGAGAGAGCATGGCAGGAGACTTTGGGCAAAAGAGGGTGTTGACGGAAATAGCTATGGCCATCGAGTGCTGGTCAAAACCCAACGTTACTTCGTGTTGACCCAGTGGATATTTGGAGACCTGGTCACCCCAGGTCATTGTCTCCCTAAATAGGCCATGTTACCAGGAGAAGCAGTGGTGTTACATGCTGTGTTATGCTGTACCTGTGACTAGGCTGTGTCTACCAGGGGGTTTTTTTTGAAGCTGGGTTTTTGGAATGGGTTTGTGTACGTTGCATGAGGTGTTTGGTCATCCATGAATGAGAATGTACGTGGCCTAAGAATTATTATCCACCTTTATTCTTGATTCTGGTAAGTTGAGAGGCATAAAAACCCAAAACAACCTATTTCAGAATGTTTTTGCGTTAGTTAATCACAAAGAGAACGAAAGATCAAGGTGGTGTTTGATGTATCGTGGCTTTGAATAAACACATGAGGGAAGGTGTATCTATAGACTATAGAGAGTTTTACAACTTTAAGTTTTGGGTTTGTAAACTGTACATTTATTGGTCATTCGATTAACATGGGGTTGTGTTAGGGTATGATATGATCCGGGGTTGTGTCAGGCGTATGAGCCCCCAGGGTTTTTGAGTTAGGGGTATGATATGATCCTGGGAGTGTGTCAGGGGTATGAGCCCCCAGGGTTTTTGAGTTAGGGGTATGATATGAGCCCCCAGGGTTTTTGAGTTAGGGGTATGATATGATCCGGGATTGTGTCAGGGGTATGAGCCCCCAGGGTTTTTGAGTTAGGGGTATGATATGATCCGGGATTGTGTCAGGGGTATGAGCCCCCAGGGTTTTTGAGTTAGGGGTATGATATGATCCGGGATTGTGTCAGGGGTATGAGCCCCCAGGGTTTTTGAGTTAGGGGTATGATATGAGCCCCAGGGTTGTTTTAGGGGTATGAGCCCCCAGGGTATTTGAGTTAAGTTAGGTATGATATGATCCGGGATTGTGTCAGGGGTATGAGCCCCCAGGGTTTTTGAGTTAGGGGTATGATATGAGCCCCTGGGTTGTTTTAGGGGTATGATATGAGCCCCAAGATTGTGTTAGGGGTATGATATGAGCCCCAGGGATGTTTTAGGGGTATGATATGAGCCCCAAAGTTGCGTTAGAGGTATATTACGATGCCCAGGTCAAAAGCCATGACCTCATACCGACCTGCTTGACATACACACCTTGATCTATTGTGGTTTCTGGGGGGGGAGGGGGGTCTATTTCGTACCCTCGTAACTCAGTCTTCGTCACAGCTTCCATGGAGAGTGCCTTGTTTACCAGTCTGTTTGGCGCAGCATATTGTTAGTCGTATGTTCAATCAGGCTGGCATATCGCTCTAGATTTATCTATTCATATGTAGATTGATATATATATATATATTTATCCCTGGGGATAGGGGAGAAAGAATACTTGCCACGTATTCCCTGCGTGTCGTAGAAGGCGACTAAAAGGGGAGGGAGCTGAGGGGGTCTGGAAATCCTCCACTCTCTTGTTTTTTTTTAATTTTCCAAAAGAAGGAACAGAGAAGGGGGCCAGGTGAGGATATTCCCTCTAAGGCCCAGTTCTCTGTTCTTAACGCTACCTCGCTAACGCGGGAAATGGCGAAATAGTATGAAAAAAAACAAAATGTATGGATTGCCATATGGGTTCATTTTCTTTTATTATTCTGTCTCCGTGGACCTAGCCATTGCGTCCTCGTCTTGACCGTTGGGGATTTGAACTCAGTTGAACTCTTGACATTTTGAACTGTGTTCATAATCTTTCCTGCAGCATGTGTGGCGTCCGTGGGCAGTAAGTTGAACATTCCCTCCAGTTCGCTGTGTTCAGAGAGTGGGAATTAACCGTGCTTGCATGTGAAATGCTCTGACCCCTTCCTTGTATTTTCCACTTCCCTTGTGGATTACACACACACACACACACACACACACACACACACACGTCTATCTCTCTTTTTGCTCCTTCATATTTAGCATTCTCTCTCTACGCCCGATCTATTTCCCTTTGCTTGGCGATAGATAAGCCTCTCCCACTTTCCACGTTAACACCTGTGTCCCACAAGGTTCTCTACTGACCCCCACACACTTTTTCTCCTTCCTTTTTATTTTTTTTATCAGTCATTTCCTTCCTTCCACTTGTTACCAAATGCACTCACGCGCGCTGACGACTCAGCACACTGCCTTCCTCCACATTCTTCAATGCTCAGGTTTAGGGAGGTACTTGGGATTTTGGAATGTGATACGCATTTTTGGCGTTGACGAATGTGTTGGAGGTTCTGAGGGTTTAGGGAGGTGTTGGAGGTTCTAGGGTTTAGGGAGATACAAGATGTGATTATTACACGAAAGTGCACTTGGGAACTTATCGTGTTTCATTTTCCCCCGTGGACTCACAGGAATATACTTGATCACGCGCAAAATTGTGATCCTTTCCAATATATATATATATATATATATATTATATATATATATATATATATATATATATATATATATATATATATATATATAAATCTTTAGCCTAGACTTTGCCTTGAAATATGACGCGGTTTCTAGAAGGTCTGGGAAACTATACGAGGTTTCTATGGTGTTTATATACTTTTCTACGACTCGGAGAAAGTATAGAAACCAAACACATCTTGAAGAATATTTGATTAGGTGACATTTCAAGATTACGTATTTGACTTGCCTTTTTGTAAGTTGGAGATTTGACTTGATCTTCTGTAATAGAAGTCTGACATGTCTTCTTTCATACCAAGGAGGATTTAGGAGTGTCGTGTCATGTAGAATATCAAGGGGATTTTGTAGGACTGTGCCACGTCTCCCATCAGGTAGCTACTACAACCATGTCTCCTATACAACCTACAGAAATTGCCTGTCCCTTCTTGGAAAGGTTGTGGTTTTGATTTCTGGAAAGCTTGGCGAATTGTCGATAGTTTGAGAAAGTCTTAGCATATGAATTGGCTTGGGCAAGCTGTTAGGAATGGGAGATGACTTGGAGAAAGTGTACAAATGTGTGTTGATCCCTAGAAAATGACTTGGGGAAAGTGAACGGACATGTGTTGGCTGTTGGAAAGTGTAAGGAGTATGTGGTGGCCTTTGGAAGGTCTTAGGAATATGTGTTGGCCTTTGGAAGGTGTTATGAATATGTGTTGGCCTTTGGAAGGTCTTAGGAATATGTGGTGGCCTTTATATGTACATACACAGACATATACGTATATACACGTGTACATAAATTCATACTTGCTGCCTTTATTAATTCCCGTCGCCACCCCGCCACACATGAAATATATATATATATATATATATATATATATATATATATATATATATATATATATATATATATATATATATATGAATTTGCTTTCGCTTTAAAGAGTTCAGGAATAGGTTAGGTTAGGTATCAAAGAATGCAAAAGTATTTTGTATTAAAGAGAGTTCATAATCTATTATTTTCTGTATTACAGAAAATTCATATATTTGTTGTACTGGTGTTGAGGCCTGTATTATGAATCGGATTTATATCTGGCTATTGAAGGTAATTTAGGAATATTGTCTTTTGTGCTGAAGCTGGAACCAGGTATTCAACCCGGATTTTGTATTCGTCCAAACAGTTCAGAAAATATTATTACGATTTAGAATAAGGTGGACAATAATATATAACATTACGATATAGAATGAGGTGGACAATGATATATAACATTACTATATAGAATGAGGTGGACAATGATATATAACATTACTATATAGAATGAGGTGGACAATGATATAGCTACATCTTTGCCATTGCAATGATTTGTGAAGTGTACGAATATATAGTGACGCTCGGACCCCACGTCCATTTTCCGCTCTTGTAAACATGCAGGGAAAAAAAGATATTTTGGAAGGAGGTGAATAAAGTGCGTAAGACAAGAGAACAAATGGGAATACCGGTGAAGGGGGCTAATGGGGAGGTGATAACAAGGAGTGGTGATGTGAGAAGGAGATGGAGTGAGTATTTTGAAGGTCTGTTGAATGTGTTTGATGATAGAGTGGCAGATATAGGCCTGTCCGTGATTGGACTACCGAAGGAAATACGTGACCCCCCTTTCCCGTCTTGGGTTTATCCGGTGCGTCATCCTTCTAAGACTGGAAGTGACGTCAGAGATGGGTCGAAAACGCGTGTTCTTAATGGCGAAGCGAACGCCAATGGTGGCTTTGTGGATTCCTTTATACGAAAGTGGAAGGTTCTCTGCTTCTGGAAACTGCAGGCCTTAGTGTCCGTGCCATCGGGTAATGTAGTGATGATGGCCAGAAATTGTAGTATTTAGATATTGAGTAAATAACTGGCATAGGAGGATTAGATAAGTTATGTGTGACGTACGATTTGCTAATTGTTAATTAGTCTAAGGATATGACTTTATTATTTGGTGATTTTTGTGGTGTGTGTGTGTATGTGTGATACTTGTGGTTGATTGCGTGGGAGGGGGCCAGATAACACAAGACCTGATGGTCTATGACCAGGTTATCTGCTGGAGGACAGTATACATGGGAGGGGGCCAGATAACACAAGACCTGATGGTCTATGACCAGGTTATCTGCTGGAGGACAGTATACATGGGAGGGGGGCCAGATAACACAAGACCTGATGGTCTATGACCAGGTTATCTGCTGGAGGACAGTACATGGGAGGGGGGCCAGATAACACAAGACCTGATGGTCTATGACCAGGTTATCTGCTGGTGGACAGTATACATGGGAGGGGGCCAGATAACACAAGACCTGATGGTCTATGACCAGGTTATCTGCTGGAGGACAGTACATGGGAGGGGGGCCAGATAACACAAGACCTGATGGTCTATGACCAGGTTATCTGCTGGAGGACAGTATACATGGGAGTGGGGCCAGATAACACAAGACCTGATGGTCTATGACCAGGTTATCTGCTGGAGGACAGTATACATGGGAGGGGGCCAGATAACACAAGACCTGATGGTCTATGACCAGGTTATCTGCTGGAGGACAGTATACATGGGAGTGGGGCCAGATAACACAAGACCTGATGGTCTATGACCAGGTTATCTGCTGGAGGACAGTACATGGGAGGGGGCCAGATAACACAAGACCTGATGGTCTATGACCAGGTTATCTGCCGGAGGACAGTATACATGGGAGGGGGGCCAGATAACACAAGACCTGATGGTCTATGACCAGGTTATCTGCTGGTGGACGATATACATTACCACAAGCTCTCGATCTATATAAATTGAGAAAGGGGCGGTAAGTCAGGGGGGTTTCTGTGCTGATGATGTCACCATGTGTATGAGTCACAGTTCGAGCAAGTGGGTTTAGCTGCTGAAGCTTAGAGTTTCAAGCTAACCTTGGTGACGCCATTGGACGTGTTGCCCATCTTCTCCCAGACGCGCGCTCGGTTGGGGAAAGCTGACTCGGGGTTGGCCCAGCGGTGGCAACACCGCGCGACGGACCGATTTTGAAATTGAAGGCGATTCTCGCAGTACGACCCGTACGACGCACGGATCTACGAGGCTCTGGGCACGACTCTACTACGACCCTGATGTGTTTCGTCGGCCCATAACATCCCCGTTGTTGTCGTGCTCAAGGGGTCGTATATACCGTCGTGCTCAAGGAGTCGTGTACCGTCGTGCTCAAGGGGTTGTATATACAGTCGTGTTCAAGTGGTCGTATATACCGTCGTGCTCAAGGAGTCGTGTACCGTCGTGCTCAAGGGGTCGTATACCGTCGTGCTCAAGGGCCTTACCGTCGTGCTCAAGGGGGCGTATACCGTCGTGCTCAAGGGCCTTACCGTCGTGCTCAAGGGGGCGTATACCGTCGTGCTCAAGGGCCTTACCGTCGTGCTCAAGGGCCTTACCGTCGTGCTCAAGGGTCGTATACCGTCGTGCTCAAGGGCCTTACCGTCGTGCTCAAGGGCCTTACCGTCGTGCTCAAGGGCCTTACCGTCGTGCTCAAGGGCCTTACCGTCGTGCTCAAGGGCCTTACCGTCGTGCTCAAGGGCCTTACCGTCGTGCTCAAGGGCCCATACCGTTGTGCACTTACCTTAAAAAGGCCTTTTGCAAGTCGATTTCTTCTGGGAAAGGGTTGACATAGATTCGCCCTTGATATATATATATTATCCCTGGGGATAGGGGATTAAGAATACTTCCCACGTATTCCCTGCGTGTCGTAGAAGGCGACTAAAAGGGGAGGGAGCTGGGGGGGGGGGGGGGCTGGAAATCCTCCCCTCTCGTTTTTGTTTTTTTTTAATTTTCGAAAAGAAGGAACAGAGAAGGGGGCCAGGTGAGGATATTCCAAAAAAGGCCCAGTCCTCTGTTCTTAACGCTACCTCGCTAACGCGGGAAATGGCGAATAGTTTAAAAGAAAAAAAGATTATATATATATATATATATATATATATATATATATATATATATATATATATATATATATATATATATAAGCCGTAAATCAAATTGTATCACACTGAACACAGTATCTGTACTGGGGCATTTTGTCCACACAGCCTCCCCCCTTCCCCTAATCCTCCCACATCGGTCGAATTAAGCTAATTAGCGCGTCGGGATCGATGGTTTGAATTGGGGATTGCTCGTCTGCTCGTATGCCTGGCGGGTCAAAATGGGGTCTCCCTTGTATTGGACAGTTTGAGCACCAGGACCAGTGGTTGAGGTAAGAGATGTTCCTATTATGAACCAGAAGGCCGGTTCTGCCCTTGGTGGCAAATTATTTCCCTTTTTCTCAGTTGGTGGCAAATTATTTCCCTTTTCAGTTGGTGGCAAATTATTTCCCTTTTTCTCAGTGTCCCAAGGCTTGAAAATTACACGATAGATGGTGTTATCTATTATACCAATTTGGGATGATGTGTTGAAAGTTTAAGAGGAATGGGATGTGCCATACTCTCTCTCCTAGGTGGGTGAGGTAGCGTCTGGAACAGCGGTGTGGAAAGTGGGCTCGCCTGCCCCACATCTCATTTTCTATCTGCCATGGATAATGCACCAGAACCAAATATATACACACACGTTTTAATGGAGTTTAATGTCACGGGGGTTGTTTAAGATAATGCCATGGTGGAGAACAGTGGGGCCTCGCCTGCCCCACATCTCGTTTTCTATCTGCCATGGATAATGCACCAGAACCAAAATATATATACACACACGTTTTAATGGAGTTTAATGTCACGGGGGGTTGTTTAAGATAATGCCATGGCCTAGCTTCTTTCATGATTATGTTAAGCATCTGCCACCATGGCTAGAGGTAGCTTATATTCTTCATTTACTCCTGTAATGGAAAGGTAAATATGTATTCATTATTTACCTCCGCCCCCTTACCCACCCTGTGGATGTGACGAGTGTTGCCATACGCAGATCCCCGCTTTTATGTTAGGTGTTGGATGGGGTGTGTGTGTGTATTAGGGTGTCACGAAGTGTATTGGGGTGTCACGAAGTGTTGGCACTGATGGAGGTCTGGGTAGGCCCCTTCAGATGTTGGTAATGTGTGGTCTGGAAGGGAGTGGTGTCTGACACCACCCACTGGAGTGTTGGCAACTCTTCCAGACGCGCCGTTCTCTGCGCATGCGTTCGCAATTATTGATAATGATACTCTGTCATTATTATTATCTTTAACTTTTTATTATTATTATTATTATTATTATTATTATTATTATTATTATTATTATTGTTATTATTATTATTATTATTATTATTGTTATTATTATTATTATTATTATTATTATTATTGTTATTATTATTATTATTATTATTATAATTATTATTTTTGTTATTATTATCATTAATATCATTATTATTATTATTATTATTGTTGTTATTATTATTATTATTATCATTATTATTGTTATTTTGATATACGAGAGAGAGAGAGAGAGAGAGAGAGAGAGAGAGAGAGAGAGAGAGAGAGAGAGAGAGAGAGATTTTGATATACGGGTGAGAGAGAGAGGGGGAGAGAGAGAGAGAGAGAGAGAGAGAGAGAGAGAGAGAGAGAGAGAGAGAGAGAGAGAGAGGCTGGCAGGGTGTGTGTTGTGTGGTGAAGGTTGCTGCGCTATACGACCTCCTGCCTTCTCCCACTACAGTAATTGAGCCCATGTTTATTCCAATTACCCCCCCCCTCCCCCCCACATCCCCCCCCTCTTGTGACTCATGGCCCACCAGCCTGTTGCTGCTTGGGGTCTGGTAAGCCCCGTTGTGTGTATGAATAGAAGAGCAACAGAATCTGTGTGAGTGTGAGTGTGTGGGTGTGTGTGCGAGAGAGAGAGAGAGAGAGAGAGAGAGAGAGAGAGAGAGAGAGAGAGAGAATTTTGATATACGGGTGAGAGAGAGAGAGAGAGAGAGAGAGAGAGAGAGAGAGAGAGAGAGAGAGAGAGAGAGAGAGAGAGAGAGAGAGGCGTTGTTTTCGTATGTGGTTTTCACGGTTTTTGCCCCCAGAATGGTAAGGTTATTTTGCTACACAGTGGTTGGTGAAGGGACAAGCAAGGGCAGTAGAGGATATTGAGACGTACGTAAGTGGGACAGTGGTATGGTGGTATGGGTTTAAGTGGGACAGTGGTATGGTGGTATGGGTTTAAGTGGGACAGTGGTATGGTGGTATGGGTTTAAGTGGGACAGTGGTATGGTGGTATGGGTTTAAGTGGGACAGTGGTATGGTGGTATGGGTTTAAGTGGGACAGTGGTATGGTGGTATGGGTTTAAGTGGGACAGTGGTATGGTGGTATGGGTTTAAGTGGGACTGTGGTATGGTGGTATGGGTTTAAGTGGGGACAGTGGTATGGTGGTATGGGTTTAAGTGGGACAGTGGTATGGGTTTAAGTGGGACAGTGGCTGGTGTGTAGGGAGGGTCATGCCGAAAGTATGGACAGTACCGTCACTGGACCTCTGTCCAGTGACCGTGGTGTATGAAGGTCGGGGGGACAGTGGCGTCACTGGACCTCTGTCCACGGCAGTGATGAAAGCCGGGACAGTACTGTCACTGGACAGAGGTCCAGTGACGGACATGTATGAAGGTCGGGGGGGACAGTACCGTCACTGGCCCTCTGTCCACGGCAGTGATGAAAGCCGGGACAGTACCGTCACTGGACAGAGGTCCAGTGACGGTGATGTATGAAGGTGGGGGGGACAGTACCGTCACTGGACCTCTGTCTAGTGACGGTGGTGTATGAAGGTCGGGGGGGACAGTACCGTCACTGGCCCTCTGTCCACGGCAGTGATGAGAGCCGGGGACAGTACAGTCACTTTCCGTCACTGACAGACCGGATCTACGTACCCCGGGAGCCTGGGTGTGTGTATGTGTGAGTCATGGCGTCAGCTGTGTGTACATATATACACACTTGACACTTTATTAACCCTAACTCGAGGGTTGCTGGTGATGTTGGAGATCCAACTCCACCACCACCTCCACCACCATCTCCACCACCATCTCCACCACCATCTCCACCTCTCCTTCCTCATATTTAGACTCGTTTCTCCTCCCAAACGAGATGAATGGTTGTTCAAAAGACTGCTTGAAATGCCTGGGCCCCCATTATGTAGTTCATGTGTACCGTAGCCAGGGAATGGACCAGTGTACCGTAGCCAGGGAATGGACCTGTGTACCGTAGCCAGGGACTGGACCTGTGTACCGTAGCCAGGGACTGGACCAGTGTACCGTAGCCAGGGAATAGACCAGTGTGCCGTGGCCTGGGACTGGACCTGTGTACCGTAGCCAGGGACTGGACCAGTGTACCGTAGCCAGGGAATAGACCAGTGTGCCGTGGCCTGGGAATGGACCAGTGTACCTCGATAGCCAGGGAATGGACCAGTGTACCGTAGCCAGGGAATGAACCAGTGTACCGTAGCCAGGGAATGGACCTCTGTACCGTAGCCAGGGAATGGACCAGTGTACCGTAGCCAGGGAATGGACCAGTGTACCTCGATAGCCAGGGAATGGACCAGTGTACCTCGATAGCCAGGGAATGGACCGGTGTACCGTAGCCAGGGAATGGACCAGTGTACCTCGATAGCCAAGACCACTGGTACGGTACGCTGTGCCACAGCTGTACCGTCGCTAGGAAGCGGTCCACCCCACCACTGGGCCACCAAGCCCACACACACATCACTGGACCGCCGGAACATCTCGAATACACAAAGGCTTCTCTAACCTTCTACCAGCTCTGGCTTTGGTCCACGGACCTGCTGCCACTGTAACTGTAGTAATATAAGATCAAAATGTTGTCCCAAAATGGCCCTATTAGATGGTTCTGCTGTGAAGAGGGTACGCTTTTGGCAATGGCCAGGGTCAGAGTAAACTGTAGGAAGACTGTGGGGACATATTACACCATTGTGAACCACTGTGGGGACATATTACACCATTATGAACCACTGTGGGGACATATTACACCATTGTGAACCACTGTGGGGACATATTACACCATTATGAACCACTGTGGGGACATATTACACCATTGTGAACCGCTGTGGGGACATATTACACCATTATGAACCACTGTGGGGACATATTACACCATTGTGAACCACTGTGGGGACATATTACACCATTATGAACCACTGTGGGGACATATTACACCATTGTGAACCGCTGTGGGGACATATTACACCATTGTGAACCACTGTGGGGACATATTACACCATTGTGAACCACTGTGGGGACATATTACACCATTATGAACCACTGTGGGAGGAGAGTCGGGGGTGGGGTCATATTTCACCATAGTGGGACCACTATGGCGAACGGACGCCATATTACATCGAGTTTCTCGTCACCTTAACCCTCACAATATCGTCTGGTCACCCACTCATCCATCCCCTCATGGATGTCTGCCCTCTTCATACACCCTCATTCCCCACACAGCGTGGCCTTTTCCCCTCACTTTCGCTCCTCATATTCACTTCTCTCGTCCTCGCTTTCTCTCGATGTACCCCCGGATGGTCCACATCTTCACTCATCTTTTCACAATAGTATGTGACAAGTTATGTTCTCATACCTCTTCTGTCTCTTTTGTTCTTCATAGTTTGACGGTCTCCTGTCCGTCTTCCCCGTCTAGTACCTTCTGCCTGTCTGGGCTTCGCTCGTCTGTCTCTCTCTGTCTCTGTCTCTCTCAGTTCGTCCGACATTCTTCTTTGATTATCTCCTTTATCTCAAACACCCTCTTCCACCCTCACCCCTCCATCTCTCTCAGTTCATCTCGTACCCCACTTCTCTCTTTCTCTCTCTCTCTCTCTCTCTCTCTCTCTCTCTCTCTCTAACAGAAGAAGGCTACGTATGCTTTCCCAACACACACACACACACCACCTGCACTGGGTGCCGCCAGGAAATCCTTTACCCATGGTGGTTGAGTGTTCTCTCTCTCTCTCTCTCTCTCTCTCTCTCTCCGTCACTCGCTCTCTCCTCGCTCTCAGGTCAGGAGCAAGAGGTCTTCCTCAGCCCACTTAGTCCTGGAATGCTTGGAATCCAAATGGGCATGAGACACACACAGACACACACAAACACAGACACTCACTCACTCCCCTGGTGGCCCCTTCCTTGTTAACTGTAAATAGGTTGAGTGGATCTTAACATGTTGGCTCACAAGATGTTGCCACATGCCATCATGATGACTACAGGCGATTAAGGAGTTTCTGTCGTTCTTCTCCCGTCGTGTCGAACCTGACGAAGGCTCAAGACGTAGGAGCCTTGAGGACGTGACAACGTCTGGGATGAAGTGGCAGAGAAGGTTATTGGTGTCATTTATACAGAGAAGAAAAACGTATCGGAGATAGGGTTGGTGAGGGACACTTTGTATAGGGTAGGAGACAGCAGTCTTATAGCTTGCAGTAGGTACAATGGCATACAGCGTACACTGGATACGTTACATTGATGTAGTAGGATAGCAGATGAATAGTTCCAGGGACCTTGAAACTCAATATCCCGTCTGAAAACAAAGAAGTGTGGGGAAGGACAGTTTTTCTCGGCTTGAGTGGTCCGGGTTCTGAACAGGCAGTAGGGTGAAAGGCGTGAGCGGGATAGAGTGAATTGGAATCAATTGGAACAATATGGTATACTAGGGTAATCACACACGCACACACACACACACACACACACACACACACACACACACACACACACACACACACACCTTACCCCAAGATCCCCCCTTTCTAATGAAACTCCTGCAGCGCTCTGGAAGCCAACCACATCCACCTGGTGGGACCAGAAAAGCCAAATAGTGTAGTGATATCGCGTGTCCGTCATTGTGGGCTGAGTGTAGAACAAAATGAGTGATAAATTCAAAGTGAAAGTTGGTATTCAGTGGTCCTGTGATTAGCCGATGTTTGGAATGGAGAGATGGGTGGTGTTCAGAGCGCCGTGGAGAAAGTCTAACTCTTGCATGTCACGGGAGTGAAAGTTTCAGGTGGAGTTGAAGATAGGGTTTTGGTGAGGTTCGAGGTTGTTTAGTGTTTGTCAAGTCATTGCAGTATATATATATTTTTTCATATATCTACATAGGTGTTACCCTTTTTTTTTTTTTCCATATATCTGCTTAGGTGTTATTTTTTTTAAAAGGGATTTAGATGAGAGTGATCTAGTGCAGCTGCAAGCTATTGGGTTCCGAGCTTCTCAAGGTGAGGTTTTGGGACCCCGTTTGTTTCTCTATACAAGTGTTGCATGATTGTGAATGCTAAGCAACAAGTGATTGTTTGAAGTCTTCCGCTTCATGTGGTTTGTGGTTTTGTTGTGCTGGCCTTTTGACATGGAGGATTATGAAGCTGGTGAGGCGTAGTTTAGGTTGGAGCAGATGAATTTCATGTAGAGGATACTGAGGTGTATATTGGGAGATGCTGTCGAATGTTTTCTTTATTTGTGTTATCTACAGTACGGCTCTGGAGAGCTGTTGTGACTGGTTGAAGCCATCCAGGTTGTGTTGTGTGGTAGTGGAATGATTGGGTCTAGAGCCATTTTGTTTGGATGGCATTAGGTTGTTTTAGTTGAGTCTGTGTTGGATCAAGGCGTTTGACTATTGGTGATAGTAGTGATGGGGGGGTGATGGTGGGAAGAGGAGGGTTGGAAGTTTTCAAAATGGGTGTTCTGCTGGTAAGTTTCCACTTGCTTAGGATTTTATTGTAGAGCCACAGTTGTATTTGGGCCGAAGTGTTTTAAGTGGAAATTGGATAGGTTGTTAAGGCCTCTTGCAGGGGAGTTCTCTAAGGTGTTTGAATCATGAGTGTCAATAAAAGTGAAGGGTTGGTGAGTATTTTTTATATGCAGATGATTTTGTGTTGGTTTTTCCCTTTTGTCCTGTAGAGGGCTCTGCTTGAGGTGTTCCTGGTGTGTAAGGAGTGTTTGTTTAGTATTTTAGTACCATCAGTAGTGTGTCATGGGTACATATTGTGGGAGAAGGGATGATGATGCGAGTTGGAAGAACTTGGTGAGTGTGGAGGGAAAAGTGGATTGTCTTTGTTGCCAGCCATTTTTGGGTGCTGGGTCTTCGGTTCAGGAGTTCTGTTTTGCTGTTTTAATTTTCTGTAGGTTAGGTTGATGGTTTTTGCATAGAGTTTGGATTTATTCTCTGGTCTGTAATGATGGTGAAGGTGTTTTGCCTGAGAAAGTTTCCTTCCTCCCATGAATTTTGCAACACTAGGGTAGAAGTTTAGGTTGTATTATTCTGTATACGTCCATGGGGAATGTATTTCTTTGCTGGCTCGATTCGTGATGCTGGAGTGTGAGATGGCTTGATCAAGGGGAAATGACGACTCAGAACGTGGATTCTGTGATGGGTGAACGCTGGCCAGTCTTCCATCCTGAAAAATGTAAGCTCCACGTTTGGTGAATTTGTTTTCATATCAAATGTCAGCAAAGGAGAGAAGTAATCTTTGACTGGGTTGGCAGAATGGAACACGAGATACACAAAGGAATATGAGATAAACCCCACTATCTCTTTGACGGTAAGAAGACCTGCGAGCTGAGTTACTGAATGACGTAACCTTCTTGAAATGGTCGTGAGGGAGAGTGGCATCTCCAGGGGGCTGGTTGGCTGGGTGGTTGGCTGGCTGACTGGTTGGTTGGTTCCCTTCCTCTTTGGCTCCCTCCTTCCCTCCCTTCCAGCCTCCTGTCACACGAGGCGGTCGCCTGTGGGACCACTTCTCCTCCTTAGTGTCTGGCCCTGTGTCTTTGTGAGGTGGTCGGTCCTCCTCATTACCCCCCACTCCTCCGTGGCAGATGTATAAATTTGTGTCGTGTCCCCGAGTGAAGCCAGGTTGTGTGGAAAGACGTCTCGTGGTGCTGGAGGCCACTGGAACACCAGCTGGAAGATGTCTAGGTCCTTGGGGTACCTTCTCTTTTACGTCTCTGCTTTCCAGAGCTGTCTCTTTCCAGCTGTATCTTAAGCCAGGAGTCTTAGGGACTTTATTTTCCTGTTTCCATCTGGCCCCCTCCCATGTACTGTCCTCCAGCAGATAACCTGGTCATAGACCATCAGGTCTTGTGTTATCTGGCCCCCTCCCATGTACTGTCCTCCAGCAAATAACCTCGTCATAGACCATCAGGTCTGTTCTCTACCTCTCCCACGCCACCCTGCTCTTAGAACATCAAAAATCCGTCTCGAAGTCCCCGAAAAAAAATAAAGGGAAAGAATGGGAAAGAGCAAAGTCAGCGAGATGTGGTCACGACTTACGAACAGTAGACTGGATGTCCCAGTTGATAAGTTTTATTAAAAGGCTTAATTGAGGCGTTGGGGAGTGGGGAGAGAGTCGAAGGGCGGCGCCCTCGGGTGCCTGCAGTTCAATGGGAATGGATGGACACTAGTGGTCAGGAGGCTGGTGGTGGAGGAAGTCACGGTGGGGGGTTTGAGGTTCATCCACTTTGGTCCCCCCTTCCACCATGGTTGGGCATAGACGAGGCATTGGGCGTGGACGAGGCATTACAGGCGCTTCGATGGATGGGAGGGACGGGGCTAGAAGCACTAGCCGTTGCTGGAGGAGGTTAGGAAGCGGTGGTTGGTGGGCGATAGAGGAAGCTGTGGATAGGGGGAGAGGGTTAGGAGGGAAGAATAGGATGGCTCAGAAGTGAGGCTCGGTTGGTGTGGATGAATAAGGTCTTATGTTTTGGGGGATGGTATTCGAGGAGACATTGTGGGTTAGTTAGGGATGGATAGGAGTTTGACCCTGAGGCTAGAGAGGGGGGCTGGCTAGGAGCTCTCAGTGGAGAGGGAAGGGGGACCAGTTAAGGGCTAGGACGAAGAGGCTGACCCAGAGGGAGGATGTAAGGGGGGGGGGGGGGTAACTTAACACCTCTCCTCTTGATGAAAATGGACAGCTGAGTCGCAGATGTGTGGGTCACCCCTGTCTGTAGGCGAGTGCTAACTGGCCCTTCGTTCTGTTCTTGCAGTGCCGTCGTGCGCCGCGGGTCCTTATTGCTGCCCTTCTGTGTGTGTGTGTGTGGGTGAGGGAGGGAGACGTGGGTATAGATTGTAAGGCCAGTTGGGAGAGGTCGGGGGAGAGATGTCGACCGAGGCCTAGGACGGTAAAAGCGATGAACGAAGGATTTTGCGACGCTCTGTTGTTTGGAGAGGCTGCCGGCAATATAGGCGTATCCTCCTTTGGCCCTTCCTTCCTTCCTCTCTCTCTCTCTCTCTCTCTCTCTCTCTCTCTCTCTCTCTCTCTGGAAGGATTTTGCGACGCTCTGTTGTTTGGAGAGGCTGCCTGCAATATAGGCGTATCCTCCTTTGGCCCTTCCTCTCTCTCTCTCTCTCTCTCTCTCTCTCTCTCTCTCTCTCTCTCTCTCTCTCTCTCTCTATCTATCTATCTATCTGTCTCTCAGTACGGGTATCCAGACTCGTTTCAGTGTCTCGTGGTTTGAGAATTCGACTCACCATTTGAATCAGTCCCGGGGTGAACTTTTCAGCCATTTTCGTTGTCACTCAAAAAAAAGAAAAAAAGGAATATCTCTTTGTGCGTGGCTGCTGATACGCCCTTAAGCACAGTGGTACGACCCTCGGGGCACGACGGTACGACCTTAGAGCTCATCGGTACGACCCGTAGCACGACGGGAGGACCCTTGAACTCGATGGTACGACCCCTCGAGTTCGTAGGTAGGGTCCTTGAGCACCACGGTACGACCCTTTGAGGTCGTCGGTAGGGTCCTTGAGCACGACGGTACGACCCTTGAGTTCGACAGTACGACCCCCAAGGTTTTAGGTCAAAGGCTTGGCCCCTTTTCATACCCCGAGAGTCGTACCGGCGTGCACTTAAAGGGGGGTCGTATACCGCCGTGTTTGTAAGGGTCGTTAGATTCGTGTCGTTTCTGATGAACAGCCTCGCCCCTCCCCCCCCCCTAATGTTGCCCCCCCCCCCCACCCCAATGACGTGCCGAAAGCGCCCTTAGGACATGAGTGTGTCTGTGTGTGTGTGTGTGTGGGCGAGCTCCTGGTGGGTGTGTGTGTGTGTGTGTGTGTGTGTGTGTGTGTGCGAGCTCCTGGTGGGGTGTGTGTGTGCGTGTGTGTGTGTGTGTGTGTGTGTGTGTGTGTGTGTGTGTGTGGGCGAGCTCCTGGTGGGGTGTGTGTGTGTGTGTGGGTGTGTGGGCGAGCCCCTGGTGGGGTGTGTGTGTGTGTGGGTGTGTGTAAGAGAGAGGGAGAGGGCTGGGATTCGAAGCCCCTCTCGATGACTCAACGAGGCGTCAGGAGGGGCCCCCTCGCCCCCCCAGGCCAGCCAGCCAAGCAACCAACCCACCACACGTGTTCGCTGACGCCAACCGTCGCTGGGAGCAAGTTTGAAATTTCATATCCATTGAGTCGAAGTTTGCCTGAGTTCTCCTTCCCTCCCCTTTCCCTCCCCTTTCCCTCCTTCTCCTTCCCTCCCCTTTCCCTCCTTCTCCTTCCCTCCCCTTTCCCTCCTTCTCCTTCCCTCCCCTTTTCCCTCCTCCATGATCTTTCACCAAATACAAGCCACCATTTGGAAATTGGAAGGCTTTTTCTCTCTCTGTTCATCTAGTTGAATACAAACGTTCATTGAGTTGAATAGAAGAAAAGATATATATATATATATATATATATATATATATATATATATATATATATATATATATATATATATATATATATATATATATATACATATATATACATATATATATATATATATATATATATATATATATATATATATATATATTCCCTGGGGATAGGGGAGAAAGAATACTTGCCACGTATTCCCTGCGTGTCGTAGAAGGCGACTAAAAGGGAAGGGAGCTGAGGGGGGCTGGAAATCCTCCCCTCTTGTTTTTTTTTTTAATTTTCCAAAAGAAGGAGCAGAGAAGGGGGCCAAGTGAGGATATTCCCTCAGAGGCCCCAGTCCTCTGTTCTTAACGGTACCTTGGTAACGCGGGAAATGGCGAATAGTTTGAAAGAAAAAGAGAAAAAGAGAGAGAGAGAGAGAGAGAGAGAGAGAGAGAGAGAGAGAGAGAGAGAGAGAGAGAGAGAGAGTGAGAGAGAACAGGATAGATAATGGTTGATGAGATGGTGTGTGTGTGTGTGTTGCTATAGTGTTTGGTAGATGTAGTTGCCACAACCAATATACCTCATATGAGTTCGTGTTCTTCCTCTTGTGGACGCGCGCGCGCTCGCGCACCACACCACACCCACCCTAGCCGTTCGTGATGATCAGCGAACCTCCCTCATTAGCGCCGTTTCCCCCCAACCCCCCTCAACAAGACTTAGTGTGGAGGGTGGAGGAGCGAGGGATGGGGGATCATCGAAGTAGGGTTGTATATACGAATTGGACTTCGTTCAGCGAGAGACTCGGCTTCGTATTGTAGCATATTACTTCTCTCGCCCCCAGAATGAGAATGGTCGGTGGGTGGGTTACTTTTATTTCGCCCCTGAAGGAAAACTGTCCTCTGGTTACTCACTTGTTTTCGTGTTTTTTTTGAGAGCAAGTCACCCTTGAAAAACCCACACACCCACACACACCCTCCTCCTACACACACACACACACACACACCCTCCTCCTACACACACACACACCCTCCTCCTACACACACACACACACGCCCTCCTACACACACACACACCCTCCTCCTACACACACACACACACACCCTCCTCCTACACACACACACACACACACACCCTCCTCCTACACACACACACACACACCCTCCTCCTACACACACACACACACACCCTCCTCCTACACACACACACACACCCTCCTCCTACACACACACACACCCTCCTCCTACACACACACACACACACCCTCCTACACACACACACACCCTCCTCCTACACACACACACACACACCCTCCTACACACACACACACCCTCCTCCTACACACACACACACACCTCCTCCTGCACACACACACACCCTCCTCCTACACACACACTCACACACACCCTCCTCCTACACACACACCCTCCTCCTACACACACACACACACCCTCCTCCTACACACACACACACACACACCCTCCTACACACACACACACCCTCCTTCTACACACACACACACACACCCTCCTCCTACACACACACACAGACACACACCCTCCTACACACACACACACCCTCCTCCTACACACACACACACCCTCCTCCTACACACACACACACACACCCTCCTCCTACACACACACCCTCCTCCTACACACACACACACACACACACACACACACACACACACACCACAACACACAACCTTCTTCCTACTTTATTAGTTTGTGATTTAAACTCTTTTTTGGTTTCTTTTCCTCCCGTTTTCTCTTACTCCGTTCGTAAAGGGGAAGAGATGATTGCTTTCGTGGAACACGGTTTTTTGAGTTGGAGTGGATAGGGGGGGGGGGGGGGGAAAGGAAGGAAAGCGCCCATTTACGTGCCTAATCCTCCCATCTCTAACCCCTTGCCGGGGAAGGAGAGGGGGGGTCTCTCTCTCTCTTCTCTCTCTCTCTCTCTCTCTCTCTCTCTCTCTTCTCTCTCTCTCTCTCTCTCTCTCACACGCAGTGCCCCCTCGGCTCTTCTACTCATGTGGAGGCTCCTACCACCCCCTTCCTTTATCCGTCCCCCAATCCAACACGTTTTCTTTATTCTAATTGGGTGGTTGAGGAGAGAGAGGAGAGAGGATGAAGAGGAGAGAGAGAGAGAGGAGTTGAGAGAGAAGAGAGGAGAGAGAGAGAGAAGGAAGAGAAGAGGAGGGAGAGAGGCGAGAGAGGTGAGGAGGAGAGGGGAGAAGAAAAGAGAGAGAGAGAGTGGTGGAGGAAAAGATAAAGAGAAGAATAATTGTTTATGGGATGGATAGGGGAAGGGAACTTTGTTTTGCAAGAGTTCAACAAATGTTCACTGTTTTGCCTTGAGTTCAACGAGTGTTCACTGTTTTGCCTAGAGTTCAACAAGTGTTCACTCTTTTGCCTTGAGTTCAACAAGTGTTCACTGTTTTGCCTTGAGTTCAACTAAAAGGGTTTAGATTCCCTTCATGAACTGCCTTTTTTGAAAATCTAGGGGGGCGTAGTTTTGCCGTTTTGAGACAACCTGTACTGGGTTTACCCACTCCATATTCTCGTTTCTCCCACCAGATCACATTCATTTTTTTCAAGACTAGCATGTAAAAGTTCTTCATTTGAATTTCATATTTCCTGGGGAGCGTTGAATAAATAGATATGGTGGCGGACGGAGGTGTAGCAAACGTGTATGTATCTAAGGATATGGTGGCGGACGGAGGTGTAGCGAACGTGTGTATGTATCTAAGAATATGTTGGCGGACGGAGGTGTAGCGAACGTGTATGTATGTAAGGATATGGTGGCGGACGGAGGTGTAGCGAACGTGCATGTATCTAAGGATATGGTGGCGGACGGAGGTGTAGCGAACGTGCATGTATCTAAGGGTATGGTGGCGGACGGAGGTGTAGCGAACGTGTATGTATGTAAGGATGTGGTGGCGGACGGAGGTGTAGCAAACGTGTATGTATCTAAGGATATGGTGGCGGACGGAGGTGTAGCAAACGTGTATGTATCTAAGGATATGGTGGCGGACGGAGGTGTAGCGAACGTGTATGTATCTAAGGATGTGGTGGCGGACGGAGGTGTAGCGAACGTGTATGTATTTAAGGATATGTTGGCGAACGGAGGTGTAGCAAACGTGTATGTATCTAAGGATATGGTGGCGGACGGAGGTGTAGCAAACGTGTATGTATCTAAGGATATGGTGGCGGACGGAGGTGTAGCGAACGTGTATGTATCTAAGGATGTGGTGGCGGACGGAGGTGTACCGAACGTGTATGTATCTAAGGATATGGTGGCGGACGGAGGTGTAGCGAACGTGTATGTATGTAAGGATGTGGTGGCGGACGGAGGTGTAGCGAACGTGTATGTATCTAAGGATATGGTGGCGGACGGAGGTGTAGCGAACGTGTATGTATGTAAGGATATGGTGGCGGACGGAGGTGTAGTGAACGTGTATGTATCCAAGGATATGGTGGCGGACGGAGGTGTAGCGAACGTGTATGTATCTAAGGATATGGTGGCGGACGGAGGTGTAGCGAACGTGTATGTATGTAAGGATATGGTGGCGGACGGAGGTGTAGCGAACGTGTATGTATCCAAGGATATGGTGGCGGACGGAGGTGTAGCGAACGTGTATGTATGTAAGGATATGGTGGCGGACGGAGGTGTAGCGAACGTGTATGTATCCAAGGATATGGTGGCGGACGGAGGTGTAGCGAACGTGTATGTATGTAAGGATGTGGTGGCGGACGGAGGTGTAGCGAACGTGTATGTATCTAAGGATATGGTGGCGGACGGAGGTGTAGCGAACGTGTATGTATCTAAGGATATGGTGGCGGACGGAGGTGTAGCGAACGTGTATGTATGTAAGGATGTGGTGGCGGACGGAGGTGTAGCGAACGTGTATGTATCTAAGGATATGGTGGCGGACGGAGGTGTAGCGAACGTGTATGTATGTAAGGATATGGTGGCGGACGGAGGTGTAGTGAACGTGTATGTATCCAAGGATATGGTGGCGGACGGAGGTGTAGCGAACGTGTATGTATCTAAGGATATGGTGGCGGACGGAGGTGTAGCGAACGTGTATGTATGTAAGGATATGGTGGCGGACGGAGGTGTAGCGAACGTGTATGTATCCAAGGATATGGTGGCGGACGGAGGTGTAGCGAACGTGTATGTATGTAAGGATATGGTGGCGGACGGAGGTGTAGCGAACGTGTATGTATCCAAGGATATGGTGGCGGACGGAGGTGTAGCGAACGTGTATGTATCTAAGGATATGGTGGCGGACGGAGGTGTAGCGAACGTGTATGTATCTAAGGGTTTTCTTATATTGTGGGTGTCGAGGTTTGGCGTTCCCAAGGGTTCAAAGGCTGCAACTTGAACCCACGATTTTTGTGTTCTATTTTCCTTCTCGGAAATGAGCGTTCGAGGCGCCAGATGGTGTGCCAGCTGTCCCTAAAGACGTGACCATCTTTTGAAATTGAACAGTGGTATCTGTCCCCTAATGACGTGTTCCCTTATGTTTTATCACCAGAGAGAGAGAGAGAGAGAGAGAGAGAGAGAGAGATAGAGAGAGAGAGTGTCTGTGTGTGTGTGTTTGTGTGCGTGTGTGTGTGTGTGTGGGTGTATTTGTGTGTGTGTGGGTGTGTGTGTGTGTGTGTGGGTGTGTGTGTGTATGTGTGTTTGTGTGTATGTGTGATGTGTGGGTGTATGTGTGTGTGTGTGTGATGTGTGTGTGTGTGTGCGTGTGTGTGTATGTGTGTGTGTGTGTGGGTGTGTGTGTGGGTGTGTGTGTGGGTATGTGGGTGTGTGTGTGTGTGTGTGTATGTGTGTGTGTGTGTGTGTGTGTGTGGGTGTGTGTGTGTGTGTGTGTGTGTGTGTGTGTATTGGTCGAAGGCGAGTGTATACATAGTATGAACCTCAGAGAGTGTGTTATGAGAGATGGGAAAGTGTGTTGTTACAGCTGCGAATTGTGACGAGTGAGTGTGTGTGTGTGTGTGTGTGTGTGTGTGTGTGTGTGGTGGGGGGGGAGGGGGTGTCCACATCTCCTTGGACGCAGCTGGAGGTCTGGGGGGGGTTTTTGGGGGGGGTTGGGTATGAGGTTAGATCACCCAAAGCAGCTTGGGTTGGGGTTCTGGCAGCAACGAGGGGGTGTATGTTGCGCCAGGGACTCGAAACCCCTTTTGACTTGAAACCATTTCCATTGGGTTGCCTGCTTTTCGTTTTCGTCGACTTGCTGCCCCCGTTTTCGATTTTCCAAATGCGGCGATGAATATTCTTTCATGTATATGTAAAATGCGTGAGAGTTTATATATGTATTTATATTCCTGTGAGTCCATGGGGGGGAAATGAAACACAAGTTGCCAAGTGCACTTTCGTGTCATAATCACATCATTAGAGGAGACACAAGAGAGAAATATAACAGTCACTTGGTATACAACGAAGAGACGAAGCTACGACGCCATTGAGTAAAACATAGGATTATCCAAAACAGAATTGTGATCCTTTCCAATATGTGTTTATATATATGTGCGTGTGTCACATATTTCCATACATTTCATACATTTCATACATTTTCATAGATTTTGCTGCTTTCGCAGATGAAAGTATACGTAAAAATAATGCATGATATTATCCTATGTTAGACATATATTTGCATACACGCTTGCAGGCCTTTTGAAACCTATACATATATATATATATATACTTAACCAAAGCGGTTTTCTGTCACTTTCCATTTTTCAGAAGCACCACGTACCGTTTTCCCCCGTTAACAGAAGCCGTTCGCCTTCATTTTCCCCCGTTTTCGCAAAAGCTAAAGCGATTTTATTTATTGTATATGTTTATTTCCCCCCCCCCCCCAAGCTCATTGTTGTTATGTCTTAATCTGGCGCCTTTGTTACCCCAACCCACCCAAACCCACCCAACAACCCCCCCTGGCCCACCCCGACCTCCGTTTGGGGTGTAAGGTTACCCGACCCACCCCGGCCCACCTCCGTTTGGGGTGTAAGATACCCGACCCACCCCGGCCCACCTCCGTTTGGGGTGTAAGGTTACCCGACCCACCCCGGCCCACCTCCGTTTGGGGTATAAGGTACCCGACCCACCCCGGCCCACCTCCGTTTGGGGTGTAAGGTACCCGACCTACCCCGGCCCACCTCCGTTTGGGGTGTAAGGTACCCGACCCACCCCGGCCCACCTCCGTTTGGGGTGTAAGATACCCGACCCACCCCGGCCCACCTCCGTTTGGGGTGTAAGGTACCCGACCCACCCCGGCCCACCTCCGTTTGGGGTGGAAGGATACCCGACCCACCCCGGCCCACCTCCGTTTGGGGTATAAGGTACCCGACCCACCCCGGCCCACCTCCGTTTGGGGTGTAAGATACCCGACCCACCCCGGCCCACCTCCGTTTGGGGTGTAAGGTACCCGACCCACCCCGGCCCACCTCCGTTTGGGGTATAAGGTACTCGACCCACCCCGGCCCACCTCCGGGTGTGGGTTAACCGGCTCACCATGTTGTCCCCACCCCACCGCAACCCACAAGTGGGTGTAGATGAACTCCAAGCCCACCGTGGCTCATCTCGACCCACCCACCCCACCCGTGGGTGTAAGGGAAACTGGCCCACCTTGGCCCATCCTGACCCACGCGTGGGGTGTAGGTAAAGTGGCCCACCTTGGCCCACCCAATCTGGCGACGGTCCCCAAACCCACTCTCCCTGGCTGCTCCTCTCACAAAAACTCTCCCCCACTCTCCCTCTCTCTCCCTCTCTCTCCCCCACTCTCCCTCTCTCTCCCCACTCTCCCCCACTCTCCCTCTCTCTCCCCACTCTCCCCCACTCTCCCTCTCTCTCCCCACTCTCCCCACTCTCCCCCACTCTCCCCTTCTCTCCCCACTCTCCCCTTCTCTCCCCTTCTCCCCACTCTCCCCCACTCTCCCCCACTCTCCCTCTCTCTCCCCACTCTCCCCCACTCTCTCCTTCTCCCCCACTCTCCCCCACTCTCCCCCACTCTCCCCTTCTCTCCCCACTCTCCCCCACTCTCTCCTTCTCCCCCACTCTCCCCTTCTCTCCCCTTCTCCCCACTCTTTCACGGTACACCTCCCCCGCCTCTTTTGCTCCCCCACTGTTCACACACACACTCCCCCATCTCTCCCCCATCTCCCCACCCGCATGGGATTGGGGTGTGGCTGGTGGCCTGGGCACTGGGGAGAGAAACCCGCCCCTCTCGCCTTCCCACCCCATGTTTCGAAGGGCCAAATCCATATGCCTTTCAAAGGAACTTTAGACCGAAGCAAGCTTGCTATTGTGAATGCATATATGGGTTTGTTAATGTCTTTCACTTGTATATATAAAGGCTGGTGAACGAGGTGGTTTAACCTTAATCCAGCCTTGGGTTTAAGGGTTGTTTTAGGGGTCAAAGTTCGTGTTTTAAGTAGCCATCAAGTGTGTGTGTGTGTGTGTGTGTGTAAGTACTATGTGTGTGTGTGTGTGTGTGTGTGTGTGTGTGTGTGTGTGTTTGTGAGTACTATTTGTGTGTGTGTGTGTGTATGTGTTTGTGAGTACTATGTGTGTGTGTGTGTGTGTGTGTGTGTGTGTGTGTGTGAGTGTGTGTTTGTGAGTACTGTGTGTGTGTGTCTTTGTGAGTACTATTTGTGTGTGTGTGTGTGTGTTTGTGAGTACTATGTGTGTGTGTGTGTGTGTGTGTGTGTGTGTTTGTGAGTACTATTTGTGTGTGTGTGTGTATGTGTTTGTGAGTACTATGTGTGTGTGTGTGTGTGTGTGTGTGTGTGTGTGTGTGTGTGTGTGTGTGTGTGTTTGTGAGTACTATGTGTATGTGTGTGTGTGTGTGTGTGTGTGTGTGTGTGTGTGTGCGTGTGTGTGTGTGTTTGTGAGTACTATGTGAGTGTGTGTGTGTGTGTATGTGTGTGTGTGTGTGTGTGTGTGTGTGAGTGTGTGTGTGTGTGTGTGTGTGTTTGTGTGTGTATGTGTGTGTGTGTGTGTGTGTGTGTGTGTGTGTGTGTGTGTGTGTGTTACATCTGCCGTTATTCCAGTTACGCGTCCGTGACGTAACGCTCTTCCGAAAGGTTAGGTAACGGGTCAGGGGAGAGAGCGTCAGCGATGGGACTACATTATTAACGTACGTCTTTTGGCCTGAGTCACACGGTGATGTGTGGAGTGTGCGTTTGATTTTGGCCCCAGTGGATCGCAAAGTGGGTCTTTCAAATGGGGTTTTAGCTGGCTCTCTGTTTTCAAATGGGGTTTTTAGTTGGCTCTTTCTGGTGTCTCTGTTTTCAAATGGGGTTTTAGCTGGCTCTCTGTTTTCAAATGGGGTTTTAGCTGGCTCTTTTTGTTTTCCAATGGGGTTTTAAGGTGTCTCTGTTTTCAAATGGGGTTTTAGCTCTCTCGTTCTGTTTTCCAATGGGGTTTTAAGGTGTCTCTGTTTTCAAATGGGGTTTTAGCTCTCTCGTTCTGTTTTCCAATGGGGTTTTAAGGTGTCTCTGTTTTCAAATGGGGTTTTAGCTGGCTCTTTCTGTTTTCAAATGGGGTTTTAGCTGGCTCTTTCTGTTTTCAAATGGGGTTTTAGCTGGCTCTTTCTGTTTTCAAATGGGGTTTTAAGGTGTCTCTGTTTTCAAATGGGGTTTTAGCTGGCTCTTTCTGTTTTCAAATGGGGTTTTAGCTGGCTCTTTCTGTTTTCAAATGGGGTTTTAAGGTGTCTCTGTTTTCAAATGGGGTTTTAGCTGGCTCTTTCTGTTTTCCAATGGGGTTTTAAGGTGTCTCTGTTTTCAAATGGGGTTTTAGCTGGCTCTTTCTGTTTTCAAATGGGGTTTTAAGGTGTCTCTGTTTTCAAATGGGGTTTTAGCTGTCTCTCTGTTTTCAAATGGGGTTTTAGCTCTCTCGTTCTCTTTTCCAATGGGGTTTTAAGGTGTGTCTGTTTTCAAATGTGGCTTTAGCTGGCTCTTTCTGTTTTCAAATGGGGTTTTAGCTGGCTCTTTCTGTTTTCCAATGGGGTTTTAAGGTGTCTCTGTTTTCAAATGGGGTTTTAGCTGTCTCTGTTTTCAAGTGTGGTTTTAGCTGTCTCTTTCTGTTTTCAAATGGGGTTATAGCTGTCTCTGTTTTCAAATGGGGTTATAGCTCTGTCTGTTTTCAAATGGGGTTTTAGCTGGCTCTTTCTGTTTTCAAATGGGGTTTTAGCTGGCTCTTTCTGTTTTCAAATGGGGTTTTAGCTGGCTCTTTCTGTTTTCAAATGGGGTTTTAGCTGGCTCTTTCTGTTTTCAAATGGGGTTTTAGCTGTCTTTCTGTTTTCAAATGGTGTTTTAGCTGTCTCTTTCTGTTTTCAAATGGGGTTTTAGCTGTCTCATTCATTCGATTTGGATCACCATTAAAAATAAGGGGGAGGTATTATTATTCTTCTCCTTCTCCAACTGCCTTAATCATTATGAAGTTAGTCTGTTATGTGACAATGAGGGTCGTTAAGCTAAACTGCTCCAGCGCCGGTTTGTTTACACTTGGTGGTTTAGACAGCTGGCGTCTCCATTGGCTTGAGCACGACGGTATATACGACCCTTGAGCACGACGGTATATACGACCCTTGAGCACGACGGTATATACGATCCTTGAGCACGACGGTATATACGACCCTTGAGCACGACGGTATATACGACCCTTGAGCACGACGGTATATACGACCCTTGAGCACGACGGTATATACGACCCTTGAGCACGACGGTATATACGACCCTTGAGCACGACGGTATATACGACCCTTGAACACGACGGTATATACGACCCTTGAGCACGACGGTATATACGACCCTTGAGCACGACGGTATATACGACCCTTGAGCACGACGGTATACTACCCTTGAGCACGACGGTATATACGACCCTTGAGCAAGACGGTATATACGACCCTTGAACACGACGGTATATACGACCCTTGAGCACGACGGTATATACGACCCTTGAGCACGACGGTATATACGACCCTTGAGCACGACGGTATATACGACCCTTGAACACGACGGTATATACGACCCTTGAGCACGACGGTATATACGACCCTTGAGCACGACGGTATATACGACCCTTGAGCACGACGGTATATACGACCCTTGAGCACGACGGTATATACGACCCTTGAACACGACGGTATATACGACCCTTGAGCACGACGGTATATACGACCCTTGAGCACGACGGTATATACGACCCCTTGAACACGACGGTATATACGACCCTTGAACACGACGGTATATACGACCCTTGAGCACGACGGTATATACGACCCCTTGAGCACGACGGTATATACGACCCTTGAGCACGACGGTATATACGACCCTTGAGCACGACGGTATATACGACCCTTGAGCACGACGGTATATACGACCCTTGAACACGACGGTATATACGACCCTTGAACACGACGGTATATACGACCCCTTGAGCACGACGGTATATACGACCCTTGAACACGACGGTATATACGACCCTTGAGCACGACGGTATATACGACCCTTGAGCACGACGGTATATACGACTCTTGAGCACGACGGTATATACGACCCTTGAGCACGACGGTATATACGACCCCTTGAACACGACGGTATACGACCCTCTCTCTCTCTCTCTCTCTGTCTCTCTCTCTCTCTCTCTCTCTGCTTTCTCCACAACTTTCACCCACTTCCACCCGGTATGCGGTACGCCACTCCCTTCCCCTGCTTACCCTAAACCCATCTCTCCCTTCCCCTGCTTACCCTAAACTCATCTCTCCCTGCTCCTGCTTACCCTTAACCCATCTCCCTGCTCCTGCTTACCCTAAACCCATCTCCCTGCTCCTGCTTACCCTTAACCCATCTCCCTGCTCC
>NC_092295.1:2682735-2685235 GCF_036320965.1 Panulirus ornatus
GGATCGAACCGGCGTGGTCATTCAGTTAACCACACCACCACGCCTTCCTCTCTGTATAGTCGTGGCCCAGTGATCGAACCGGCGTGGTCATTAAGTTAACCACGCCACCACGCCTTCCTCTGTCATCATTCGTGCCCAAGGATCGAACTGGCGTGGTCATTAAGTTAACCACACCACCACGCCTTCCTCTGTCATCATTCGTGCCCAAGGATCGAACTGGCGTGGTCATTAAGTTAACCACACCACCACGCCTTCCTCTCTGTATAACCGTGGCCCAGGATCGAACTGGCGTGGTCATTCAGTTAACCACGCCACCACGCCTTCCTCTCTGTATAACCGTGGCCCAGGATCGAACCGGCGTGGTCATTAAGCCACACCACCACGCCTTCCTCTCTGTATAACCGTGGCCCAGGATCGAACTGGCGTGGTCATTAAGTTAACCACACCACCACTCTCCTCCTACAGCTGTTGTGTGATTGGTCGCTCCCGTTCGCATTGGCTCCTGATTGGCTACGTGTTGTCTCCAACGCCGCGCCGTGATTGGCCAAGGCCGGGAGCTGATTGGGCCGGGTTCGTGCCCCAGCGATTGATGTGATTGGCTGGCCCACTCATTTTGTTTTTGCCATCTTGGTCGCTGATTGGTGGATGGGAGGGTAGGATTGGCTGGCTGGCTGTGATAACGAGTTGTTATGTAGTTAGCTTAGGAGGAAGTTACCAAAGTTATTGAAGTGAATGAGTCTGTCTAACCACCCCCTCCCCCCCTCACCTGGGGGGGCCGGGGGGCCCACAAAGCCAAGAGGAAGTGACGTAAGATCCCCCCCCTCATCCCCTCCCCCCCCCCTAATCTCGGAGGAGTTGACCAGGTCCTTGTACTCGTTGGAAACGACCAATTCGACCATCGGGGGTTGTTAACCAGGTCCTTGTACTCGTTGGAAACGACCTATTTGACCATCGGGGGTTGTTAACCAGGTCCTTGTACTCGTTGGAAACGACCTATTCGACCATCGGGGGTTGTTAACCAGGTCCTTGTACTCGTTGGAACGACCAATTCGACCTCGTAGAGGTTATTAACTAGGCCCTTGTACTCGTTCGAAACGACCTATTCGACCAGCGGAGGTGTTAACCAGGTCCTTGTACTCGTTGGAAACGACCAATTCGACCTCGTAGAGGTTGTTAACCAGGTCCTTGTACTCGTTGGAAACGACCAATTCGACCTCGTAGAGGTTGTTAACCAGGTCCTTGTAGTCGATACAGGGAACGTGGAACGGGTCCAAGTCGCTGGTATGGCTTGGCTTCACCAAGACACGTGTGATTATGGCGTGGTTGAGAGGAGGGGGGGGGGGAGGGGGAGAAAGGGGGAATGTCACGCGATACATCTGCAGTGAGAGAGAGAGAGAGAGAGAGAGAGAGAGAGAGAGAGAGAGAGAGAGAGAGAGAGAGAGAGAGAAGAGGGTCGTCATTTTGAAAGGGTTTTTGAACCAGCGACGTCGCTGGTTGAAGCTGAATTGATCTGTCTAGCGCTGCCTCCCTCCCACACCCACACACACCCACTGAGAACGAAGGAGAGAGAGAGAGAGAGAGAGAGAGAGAGAGAGAGAGGAGAAGGTCGTCATTTTGAAAGGGTTTTTGAACTAGCGACGTCGCTGGTTGAAATTGAATTGGTTCTGTCTAGCCCTGCCTCCATCGCACACACACACACACACCCACTGAGAACGAGAGAGAGAGAGAGAGAGAGAGAGAGAGAGAGAGAGAGAGAGAGAGAGAGAGAGAGAGAGAGAAGAGGGTCGTCATTTTGAAAGGGTTTTTGAACCAGCGACGTCGCTGGTTGAAACTGAATTGGTCTGTCTAGCCCTGCCTCTCTCCCACACACGCCCACACACACCCACTGAGAACGAAGGAGAGAGAGAGAGAGAGAGAGAGAGAGAGAGAGAGAGAGGTCGTCATTTTGAAAGGGTTTTGAGCTGTTTGAAACTGGTCCACTTGGCCCTTCATTCCTCCCTCCCACACACGCAGCTGGTTGAGTTGGTGAGGTCGCGCCATTGGCGTGAATCATAGTTGGGTCGTTAGTTACGTCGTAACAAGGGGTGTGTGGGTCGTTGGACGTCTCTGTTCATATACAGGGACCCTCTCCGTTCATATACGGTCTTGTATATAGGAAGATGGAGGAGAGTATATGTGTGGGGAAATAAAAAACGAAAAGGAAGAAAAAGGATGAATTAAAGTCATGTTTGGCGACTCGAAAGCCATGAGAGAAAATGGGAAGAGGTTGAGACCAGGTGATTATGTTGTTCGCGAGCCAAGCCAGCTCGGCCCACATACAGAAATTTACGATGGTAATTAAGGATTGGATCCCAGGATGGCGTCGGTAATTACCCCCTGAATTAGTTAATTACGTCTCTGGCCTGTTTAGATAAGGGAATGGCTTGTTAGGCAGTTAACGTAACAGAGGAAGGCAAGATAAAACTAATTACGTCTCTGGCTTGTATAGATAAGGGAATGG
>NC_092295.1:2690235-2742735 GCF_036320965.1 Panulirus ornatus
TAGAAGCAGTGAAAAGTTTTTATCGAGGATGTAAGGCATGTGTACGTGTAGGAAGAGAGGAAAGTGATTGGTTCTCAGTGAATGTAGGTTTGCGGCAGGGGTGTGTGATGTCTCCATGGTTGTTTAATTTGTTTATGGATGGGGTTGTTAGGGAGGTAAATGCAAGAGTCCTGGAAAGAGGGGCAAGTATGAAGTCTGTTGGGGATGAGAGAGCTTGGGAAGTGAGTCAGTTGTTGTTCGCTGATGATACAGCGCTGGTGGCTGATTCATGTGAGAAACTGCAGAAGCTGGTGACTGAGTTTGGTAAAGTGTGTGGAAGAAGAAACTTAAGAGTAAATGTGAATAAGAGCAAGGTTATTAGGTACAGTAGGGGTGAGGGTCAAGTCAATTGGGAGGTGAGTTTGAATGGAGAAAAACTGGAGGAAGTGAAGTGTTTTAGATATCTGGGAGTGGATCTGTCAGCGGATGGAACCATGGAAGCGGAAGTGGATCATAGGGTGGGGGAGGGGGCGAAAATTTTGGGAGCCTTGAAAAATGTGTGGAAGTCGAGAACATTATCTCGGAAAGCAAAAATGGGTATGTTTGAAGGAATAGTGGTTCCAACAATGTTGTATGGTTGCGAGGCGTGGGCTATGGATAGAGATGTGCGCAGGAGGATGGATGTGCTGGATATGAGATGTTTGAGGACAATGTGTGGTGTGAGGTGGTTTGAGCGAGTGAGTAACGTAAGGGTAAGAGAGATGTGTGGAAATAAAAAGAGCGTGGTTGAGAGAGCAGAAGAGGGTGTTTTGAAATGGTTTGGGCACATGGAGAGAATGAGTGAGGAAAGATTGACCAAGAGGATATATGTGTCGGAGGTGGAGGGAACGAGGAGAAGAGGGAGACCAAATTGGAGGTGGAAAGATGGAGTGAAAAAGATTTTGTGTGATCGGGGCCTGAACATGCAGGAGGGTGAAAGGAGGGCAAGGAATAGAGTGAATTGGAGCGATGTGGTATACAGGGGTTGACGTGCTGTCAGTGGATTGAATCAAGGCATGTGAAGCGTCTGGGGTAAACCATGGAAAGCTGTGTAGGTATGTATATTTGCGTGTGTGGACGTATGTACATGTGTATGGGGGGGGGGGGGGTTGGGCCATTTCTTTCGTCTGTTTCCTTGCGCTACCTCGCAAACGCGGGAGACAGCGACAAAGTATAAAAAAAAAAAAAAAAAAAAAAAAATATATATATATATATATATATATATATATATATATATATATATATATATATATATATATATATATGCATCGACAGCAGAGCCCACCATCCACATTAAACCCCAGCGGATAAACCACATGGTTTACCTTGACCGCCTCACTTGCCTGGGTTGGTCTAATGTTTACCTGACGTAGTGGACAAGGGTTCTCCAGCCCACAGCCCCACAGCCCCACCATAGCCCCACAGCCCCACCATAGCCCCACAGGCCCACCACAGCCCCACAGCAATACCGAGTTTTGTTACGTTTTTTTTTTTATATATATTGAATTTCACTCGTCTCCTGGCAGTCATCTGTAAAATTACACTTTTTTTCTTTCTCCATTTTCATTGGAGTTTCTGGTTCTCGATTTGGGTGTTAGTTGAAAGCATTTTTTTGGCTGTTTCTGACTTGATAATTGCTGGTTAAAAGCATTTTTTTGGCTGTTTCTGATTTCATGATTGCCTCTGTCCTCTTGTTTCTTTTTCCACTCAGTTACTTAACCTTGCGTCGCCCCCTGTATACCATAACGATCCATTTTATTCTTTCCTATGCACGCCTCTCACCCTTCTGACTCGTTTATCCTCCTGGTCAATCTCTCTTCACTCATCCTCTCTATATGTCCAAACTATATGACTCACTACATTAGCAAGTATTTCTGCAATGTTTTCCTTACAATGGCTATGTTTAAATGTGATGCAGTCATGTTTTTAGGTCTGTTCTTCGTGGTGGATATACGCGTTGGTAATTCATTTCGGTATTTATGATCATTTCGGTAAATTGTATTGAAATAACGTGGCGTTATTGCAGCCCGTGTGTGTGTGTGTGTGTGTGTGTGAGCTGTGGAAACCAGGCCATCGTAACTCACCGTCATTTAAACTGGCTATCAGAATGCCGGATGTTTCAATGTTGGATTTAAGCTTTAGGGGTCCGTTTATCTGTTAGATATAAGCTTAGGGGCGCGTTTTATGTGTTGGATATAAGATTGTGTATTTCCTGTTGGTTTAAACCCTCTGGGGTCTCCTGTTGGTTTAAACCCTCTGGGGTCTCCTGTTGGTTTAAACCCTCTGGGGTCTCCTGTTGGTTTAAAGCCTCCAGACCTCCTGTTGGTTTAAAGCCTCTGGAGTCTCTTGTTGGTTTAAAGCCTCCAGATCTCCTGTTGGTTTTAAACCCTCTGGGGTCTCCTGTTGGTTTAAACCCTCTGGGGTCTCCTGTTGGTTTAAACCTTCTGGGGTCTCCTGTTGGTTTAAAGCCTCCGGGTCTCTTGTTGGTTTAAACCCTCTGGGGTCTTCTGTTTGTTTAAACCCTCTGGGGTCTCCTGTTGGTTTAAACCCTCTGGGGTCTCCTGTTGGTTTAAACCCTCTGGGGTCTCCTGTTGGTTTAAACCCTCTGGGGTCTCCTGTTGGTTTAAACCCTCTGGGGTCTCCTGTTGGTTTAAACCCTCTGGGGTCTCCTGTTGGTTTAAACCCTCTGAGGTCTCCTGTTGGTTTAAACCCTCTGGGGTCTCCTGTTGGTTTAAACCCTCTGGGGTCTCCTGTTGGTTTAAACCCTCTGGGGTCTCCTGTTGGTTTAAACCCTCTGGGGTCTCCTGTTGGTTTGAAACCTGACCTCCTGTTGGTTTAAACCCTCTAGACTTCCTGTTGGTTCTAAACCCTCTGGGGTCTCCTGTTAGTTGTAAACCCTCTGGAATCTCCTGTTGGTTTAAACCCTCTGGAGTCTCCTGTTGGTTTGAAACCTGACCTCCTGTTGGTTTAAACCCTCCAGACCTCCTGTTGGTTCTAAACCCTCTGGGGTCTCCTGTTGGTTAAAGCCTCCGGGGTCTCCTGTTAGCTCTTAAGCCTCTTTGCCTCCTGTTGTCTCATACCTTCCGGGTCTCCTGTTGACCCCAGCTGACTTTACTGTTTGTTGTCATGCCGTTTGCGTCCAGTCCCTTTAGTCTGAGCTTACAATACAAACGGGAGATTTGATTCTCTGAATGGTGTGTATATATATATATATATATATATATATATATATATATATATATATATATATATATATATATATATATACATTAGGCTACAAGCCCCCCTCCGTCACTGTGATTTACGTCGGTGACGGAACGTATAGGGCGTTACGTCGGTGACAGAATGTGTGGGGCGTTACGTGGGTGACAGAATGTGTGGGGCGTTACGTGGGTGACGGAATGTGTGGGGCGTTACGTGGGTGACGGAACGTATAGGGCGTTACGTCGGTGACAGAATGTGTGGGGCGTTACGTGGGTGACAGAATGTGTGGGGCGTTACGTGGGTGACGGAATGCGTGGGGGCTTTACGTGGGTGACGGAACGTATAGGGCGTTACGTGGGTGACGGAATGGGTGGGGCGTTACGTGCGTGACGGAACGTATAGGGCGTTACGTGGGTGACGGAACGTATAGGGCATTACGTGGGTGACGGAATGGGTGGGGCGTTACGTGCGTGACGGAACGTATAGGGCGTTACGTGGGTGACGGAACGTATAGGGCATTACGTGGGTGACGGAATGGGTGGGGCGTTACGTGCGTGACGGAACGTATAGGGCGTTACGTCAGTTGACGGAAGGTTAAATAGGGTACCGTGAAACGTGTGAGGGTGCAGTGAACGTGCCGTCCGTCACTGTACCGTCACTGTACCGTCACTGTACCGTCACTGCAGCGTCACTGTACCGTCACTGTACCTCTTGTTGTGGGGGGGGGTCATTACCTTGAAGATGAACAAGGTGACGAACAGAGTTAGAACGAGCCAGTAGGACGAATAAGGAGGGTAACGTAAACGGGTAATGGACGTAAACATGGCGTAAACATAAACAAAGTAATGGACGTCAACATGGCGTAAACATAAACAGGTAATGGACGTCAACATGGCGTAAACATAAACAGATAATGGACGTCAACATGGCGTAAACATAAACAGGTAATGGACGTCAACATGGCGTAAACATAAACAGATAATGGACGTCAACATGGCGTAAACATAAACAGATAATGGACGTCAACATGGCGTAAACATAAACAGATAATGGACGTCAACATGGCGTAAACATAAACAGGTAATGGACGTCAACATGGCGTAAACATAAACAGGTAATGGACGTCAACATGGCGTAAACATAAACAGATAATGGACGTCAACATGGCGTAAACATAAACAGATAATGGACGTCAACATGGCGTAAACATAAACAGATAATGGACGTCAACATGGCGTAAACATAAACAGGTAATGGACGTCAACATGGCGTAAACAGGTAATGGACGTCAACTTGGCGTAAACAGGTAATGGACGTAAACATGGCGTAAACATAAACAGATAATGGACGTCAACATGGCGTAAACATAAACAGATAATGGACGTAAACATGGCGTAAACAGGTAATGGACGTCAACATGGCGTAAACATAACCAGGTAATGGACTCTCAACATGGCGTAAACAGGTAATGGACGTCAACATGGCGTAAACAGGTAATGGACTCTCAACATGGCGTAAACATAAACAGGTAATGGACGTAAACATGGCGTAAACAGGTAATGGACGTCAACATGGCGTAAACAGGTAATGGACTCTCAACATGGCGTAAACATAAACAGGTAATGGACGTAAACATGGCGTAAACAGGTAATGGACGTAAACATGGCGTAAACAGGTAATGGACGTCAACATGGCGTAAACAGGTAATGGGGACCCCAAGAAAGGGTGAGGAGAGCGAGAGGTGACCAGCTGTGTTAATTTGGTGAAGGTCTTGTGTTGGCTGGCTGGCTGGCTGGCTGGCTGGCTGGCTGGTGGGGGGCGCCACGACCCACCCCCCCTCCCTCGCACCGCCACCTCTCTCTCTCATATTGATTCTCGCTCTCCTCCTCCTCTTCCTCCACCTCCTCCTCTTCCACCTCCTCCTCCACCTCCTCCTGTTGAAGCAGCTGCTTTTCCTTGCTTGCTTGCCGCTCTGCAGCTGCGTCTGTCTCGCATCTCTCTCTCTCTCTCTCTCTCTCTCTCTCTCTCTCTCTCTCTCTCTCTCTCTCTCTCTCTCTCTCTCTCTCTCTCTGGCCTTGCTCCTCCTCCTACTGCTGTGGGTGAAGCTGTGGCTCGTACGTGGCGATTTCTGTGCTCGTGGCTCGTACGTGGCGATGGCTGTGCTCCCCCAGCTCGTACGTGACGATGGCTGTGCTCCCCCAGGTCGTACGTGACGATGGCTGTGCTCCCCCAGCTCGTACGTGGCGATGGCTGTGCTCCCCCAGCTCGTGGCTCGTACGTGGCGATGGCTGTGCTCCCCCAGCTCGTACGTGGCGATGGCTGTGCTCCCCCAGCTCGTACGTGACGATGGCTGTGCTCCCCCAGCTCGTACGTGACGATGGCTGTGCTCCCCCAGCTCGTACGTGACGATGGCTGTGCTCCCCCAGCTCGTACGTGGCGATGGCTGTGCTCCCCCAGCTCGTGGCTCGTACGTGGCGATGGCTGTGCTCCCCCAGCTCGTGGCTCGTACGTGGCGATGGCTGTGCTCCCCCAGCTCGTGCCTCTTTTACCAGCTGGGACGAAGACGCCATCTGTCTGGTCATCACCAGCTGGTGAGGCTCTGATCAGCTGGGATGAAGATACCATCTGTCTGGTCATCACCCAGATGGTGAGGCTGTTACCAGCTGGGACGAAGGCGCCATCTGTCTGGTCGTCACCAGCCCGTCATACGCAGGGGTCGTATACCATCGTGTTCAAGGGTCGTATATACCGTCGTGCTCAAGGGTCGTATACCGTCGTGCTCAAGGGTCGTATACCGTCGTGCTCAAGGGTCGTATACCGTCGTGCTCAAGGGTCGTATACCGTCGTGCTCAAGGCTCGTACATCACATATATCAGCTTCAATCACATCTATCGTCGCACGAGAAATTGATCATCGTATCTGTCTATCGATGGTTACCATAATGTTATCGGAGACTGTGTGTGTGTGTGTGTGTGTGTGTGTGTGTGTGTGTGTGTGTGCTGATAGACATCACGGTGTATCGACCCACTCTCCTCTCTCTCTCTCTCCTCTCTCTCTCTCTCTCTCTCTCTCTCTCTCTCTCTCTCTCTCTCTCTCTCTCTCTCCATACGAGCCTAGGTAAACACTATGTCAAGAGAAACAGCTTCGAAACCCACCCTTCTCTCTCTCTCTCTCTCTCTCTCTCAAGGATCTCACTTAAGTCGCAGCGTGGACTCGAGGACTATAGAAGGAGGAGGGGAAAGGGGAAGAGGAGGAGGAAGAAGAAGAAGAAAGGAGGAAGAAGAAGAAGAAGAAGAAGAAGAAGAAGACTTAAAAGATCATTACTAGTGTCTTAATCTCTTCACAAAACTCTAATTATTTGTGATGACATTACTCAAGTGGGCCAACCTTCCTTCACTTTCCCTGGTGGCTGATAGGGCGTTGAGAATAACGAGTTTCGAAGGTCTTAAGGACTTCGAAAGGCGTGTCCTGCTAAGGGAGAGAGAGAGAGAGAGAGAGAGAGAGAGAGAGAGAGAGAGAGAGAGAGAGAGAGAGAGAGAACGCCAGGGGGAAACATCCCAGGGTGGAAGTTTCGAGGTCTTTGCGTGTTTGTGGGCCAGTCTGGGGCCGGTCATGGACGGGGCTGATGGAGGCGTTGGATAGCTCGGTGGTATACGACCCTTGTTACGACCCCTCTGGTACAGGTGGTAGTGGTTCGAGACCTGCCTAGGTCAAGAGGCCGTGGGGGCTTCTCCTAACCCAAAGGGGTCCGATACCCTGATGCTGAGCGATCGAAGTGTCTCACTGCTCACGGATTTTCAATGTCTCGTTGAGGGAAAGAATGGTGAAGTCTCGCTTTCCGCGCGCTTCCAACGCCAAAGAAAATGGGATTCCAGGGCCCCAGTGAGGTGGGTTGTTGACACAGGGAGGTGGAGGGACGAAGAGGGACGTCGCCCACCAGCCTACACCTTCGTCAGGAGGTAATTAACAATGACCTTTAACACATCACCGCACCGGCGTCTCCGTTAATAGATTTTCTCGTAATCAAAGACTGGAAATTGAACGTCGTGGCGGGAGAAAGGGAAGGCCGCGTTGATAATGCGTTTCTGACGCTGTCATCTTCGTTACTAGCTCCTGCTGGGGGGGCGCGTCGTCGTGTCTCGATGCAGCATTTCCAGAGGTTTCTCCAGTGGCTGGAATGAACATTTTGACCCCATGTCGTGCGTGTTGACCCGTCGACGCAGGTGTCGACCTCGCATCTATCGAGGATTTTGGTGACGGGGAAAACAGCCGTTCAATCGTCGTCGCCATGAGCAGGTGGTCGTGGGGGTGGGCGAGTGGGCTTGGGGAGGCCCGTGTCCGATGCGATTCCGTCATGTACGAGCGCAGGACCGGTTTTTGCGGGAGGGAAGGAGGTGGAGGAGGTGGTGGCGGGACAACTTTTCACCTCGCTGCTGCTCACTTTCACCCGGGGAGGTGTTCCATAGACGACTGGAAGATGGTGGTCTTCTTGGTCGGGCCCGGCTTCTGGAAGTGTCCAGGTTTTGATTGTAAGTTGCTCCGAAGGTGTTTTGGAAGACATGCTCCCTCTGGAAGATGCTTACAGGGGCCCCCCGCGTGTGGAAGAATGTGCTCCATCTGGAAACGCGTGGAGGCCGCCTGGAATTTCCTGGAAGCTGCCTGGAAGATTTAGCGCCATCTGGAAGTTGCTAGAGGTCGCCTGGAAGTCGCCTCAGACCATATGGAAGAGACTTAGGTCTCTCTGGAAGTGTATGTTGGCTGTATGGACCACTGTGGTCCATCTGGTATGTGCTGGAAAGCCCCACCTGGAAATTTGCCTGTAAGACTTAGCTCCTTTTGGACGTATTTAGACACCGACTGGAATAGTAAACTCATTTTATTTTTTGCTCTTGTTGGAAGATGCAAGAGGCCGCTTCAACCTGGCTAGAGGGGGCCACACCACCTGGAAACACTTAGCCTCCTTCCTACCGAAGGTGCTTTCCAGTCTTGTCTGGAAGTTGCCGACTGGTCCCGTGCATTATGCGTGAGCTACAGGGCGCGCGTACACGCATCACGCGCGCGACGCCACGGAGGGGGAGGGGAGGAGGAGGAAGAGGGGGGAAGGAGGAGGAAGAGGGGGAGGAAGAGGGGGTCTTCCTTCTGTACACAGACGAAGGGAAGAGATAATGAGACGACGACCTACAGTAATCATTGGTTCTGTTTACTTGTTTGCAATACGGACAACATAAACATTGTCAACAACAACACCCCCCCAGAGATGGCCAGGGCACTGCCAGCTGCTCTCCCCCAGACGTGACCAGCCCCCAGAGATGGCCAGGGCACTGCCAGCTGCTCTCGCCCCCAGACATGACCAGCCCCCAGAGATGGCCAGGGCACTGCCAGCTGCTCCCTCGCCCCAGACATGACCAGCCCCCAGAGATGGCCAGGGCACTGCCAGCTGCTCTCGCCCCCAGACATGACCAGCCCCCAGAGATGGCCAGGGCACTGCCAGCTGCTCCCTCGCCCCAGACATGACCAGCCCCCAGAGATGGCCAGTGCACTGCCAGTGCCCTAGACTTGGCCACTACACTGCCAGTACCCTAGACTTGGCCACTACACTGATAGTACCCTAGACTTGGCCACTACACTGCCAATACCCTAGACATGGCCACTACACCTATAATACCCTAGACATGGCCACTGCACTGCCAATACCCTAGACATGGCCACTGCACTACCAATACCCTAGACATGGCCACTACACCTATAGTACCCTAGACATGGCCACCACACTGCCAATACCCTAGACATGGCCACCACACTGCCAATACCCTAGACATGGCCACTGCACTGCCAATACCCTAGACTTGGCCACTACACTGCCAGTACCCTAGACTTGGCCACTGCACTGCCAATACCCTAGACTTGGCCACTACACTGCCAGTACCCTAGACTTGGCCACTGCACTGCCAATACCCTAGACATGGCCACTGCACTGCCAATACCCTAGACATGGCCACTGCACTGCCAATACCCTAGACTTGGCCACTACACTGCCAGTACCCTAGACTTGGCCACTGCACTGCCAATACCCTAGACATGGCCACTGCACTGCCAATACCCTAGACATGGCCACTGCACTGCCAATTCACCCAGAGTGTAAACGACCATGTTTCAGGCGATACACGCCATTTTCCATTCACATTCACCCTATTTTTTCATTAATCTGCCTTCCCATATTTTTCATCCTCTATGTGTCCGTCTCTGTGTGTGTCTACTTTTATTTTTTTCAATTCTATCGTAGGATAGCCAGCAGAGACCTGCATGAATGAAGCTAGGCTAACACGAAGGTCCGACACTTTCGAGATCCGACGTTAAAATACATGTAAACAAAGTGTAAACAAAGTGAATTTGCGCCGCACATGCGCACTCGTGCGCTCGCGGGAGGAGAGGCGTTTTTTGCTGTATGTAATGTATTTAAAAACGTTAATGCGCCGTATTTTATTCATAGATTCTCTAACGTAATCAGTCGTTGCTGTACCACGAACATACTGTGTGTATATATATGTATATGCTTATGAGTCCACGGGGAAAATGAAACACGAAAAGTTCCCAGGTGCACTTTCGTGTCATAATCACATCATCAGGGGAGACACAAGAGAGAGATATAACAGTCAGTTGATATATTGTTATATTTCTCTCTTGTGTTTCCCCTGATGATGTGATTATTACACGAAAGTGCACTTGGGAACTTTTCGTGTTTCATTTTCCCCCGTGGACTCATAGGAATATCTTGATCACGCGCAAAATTGTGATCCTTTCCAATATATATATATATATATATATATATATATATATATATATATATATATATATATATATATATATATATATCAAATCAGAATATGTATTTTTTTGTCGAAAAAGAATTTGGTGATGTATTTTTACGGGGGGGGGGTTAATATTTATGTACAGCATTCATAATTTTTCTTTTATGTGTGTATCTCTGAAATCCACTCGTTAATATTTGTATATACCATGGGTGCTTTATGGCAGTTGCCAGCTAACGAATTATCCATGATATATATATATAAATTGGTGTCGTGCATTTTGATGCTCCTGGTTGATTTATATGGCCAATGTTCTGTGTTGTGAAGTTTCTCTGAAGTTCTGAAATCATGTGTTACTGTGTCTGTGTCTGTGAACACTTCCATTTGGTGTCTGTATACAGTGGTGTTGTGTGTGTCTCTCGATAGACAGTGTCTTTGTCTGTTTTCTGTAAACACCTCCAGATAACACAAGACCTGATGGTCTATTGACCAGGTTATCTGCTGGAGGACAGTATACATGGGAGGGGGGCCAGATAACACAAGACCTGATGGTCTATGACCAGGTTATCTGCTGGAGGACAGTATACATGGGAGGGGGGCCAGATAACACAAGACCTGATGGTCTATGACCAGGTTATCTGCTGGAGGACAGTATACATGGGAGGGGGGCCAGATAACACAAGACCTGATGGTCTATGACCAGGTTATCTGCTGGAGGACAGTATACATGGGAGGGAGGCCAGATAACACAAGACCTGATGGTCTATGACCAGGTTATCTGCTGGAGGACAGTATACATGGGAGGGGGCCAGATAACACAAGACCTGATGGTCTATGACCAGGTTATCTGCTGGAGGACAGTATACATGGGAGGGGGCCAGATAACACAAGACCTGATGGTCTATGACCAGGTTATCTGCTGGAGGACAGTATACATGGGAGGGGGGCCAGATAACACAAGACCTGATGGTCTATGACCAGGTTATCTGCTGGAGGACAGTATACATGGGGGGGGGGGGGCCAGATAACACAAGACCTGATGGTCTATGACCAGGTTATCTGCTGGAGGACAAGAAACACGAACCTTCCCTCATAATCTCAACCAGTTATGACAATTTAACGAAAGCGGAAGGCCATGTCCTTTCCCCACCATCAGTGTTGGCGTGAGTTACAGAAGGCATGAAGGGATTCGAATTGCAATTCAACTAAGTCGTTGAGGAACGCGAATCGATTTAACCTCCTCCACAGCACCTTTGGTCTACTTGACCCGTTTCCTCGTGGTTTTGAGGGTCGCGAAGGTGAAGAAGATCTGGTGGTGTTTGGTCGGGCCGAGAGTCTCGCCCACCTGGGAAAGCAAGAAGGTGAAAGGCGTGCGTGGGATAGAGTGAGTCGGAACGATGTGGTATACAGGGGGCGACGTGAAGTCACTAGACTGAACTGGGGTATGTGGAACGGCCGGGGAAGAGCGTGGATAGGTCTGTAGGGCGTAGTTGTGAATAGGGGGGATATGGTTTCCTCGTCTGTTCCTGGCGCTACCTCGCTAACGCGGTAAACGGCGGACACCAGCGTGGAAAAGAGAGAGAAAGAAAAAAAAGATATTGATGTGAGCCGGCATAATGATTGGGTAAAGACATTGCTCGATCGAAACCATCTCGGTTGAAAAAAGAAGAGAAAAAATAGAAATGTCAGAAAAGATTGGAAATTCGAAAATACCGATGAATATCTCGTGGTTCGCTGTATGATAATGATGGCAATTAGGCGATCATGACCGTTAACTGATAATGAACAAGGGGGGGTCCTTAAGTGAGGTGGGGGACAGGGAAGTTAATAATGTATTGCCGCTCGCGAACGTGTTTTGGAAAATTTTAAAAGATAATTTGTCGTATTTTGCTGATGACAGGGAGTTGCATGCGTGACTTACGATATATCAGAGGGAATGGTTTCGTGTGGGTTAAGGAGCAGGTGTTGTGGGTTGGAGGCCTATGTCCTACGGGGGATCTCTGGCTTAATGACCCAATCTGAGTTGAGGGATAAATGGAATATTGACTCCAAAAGATTATATATAGTCCACGACTTCCTGGCAGTGATGGATGGTCTTGTACCGTCAAGATCAACGTAGGTTTTTCGGCTTTCCGCGAGCGATCGGTTCGCTGTCGGGCCTGGTCTCGTATTATACAGTCTCGCACCTTCGTAATTTCATGACGCATGCGCTCACACACACACACCAATGGCGCTCGTAAGCGTTCCTGTGTGTGTGTGTGTGTGTGTGTGTAGGAGTGAAGGGTACCTTCTTCGCTCCTTGCGCCCTGGATCAAAGAATTGAATCACACGTGAATGGGCGCTTCTGTACAATACCTACGTATAGTGTGGGTGACATTGTAGTTTATATATATATATATATTGGAATCCCACGGACGTCTTAACCACCCGTTACTCATGAGGTCTTAACCAGCGTGTGTTCTATGAGGAAGACTAGTCCTTAGGGAGTGTGTGTGGGTTGGCTGGGTCTTCTCCCTCCCGCGGGTGATGTGTTTTAAAGAGGAGATGATGGATGGGAGGCGAGGAGTCTGTCGCTCCTACCGGCAGACCTGAAACTCTCAAAAGAAGATGCGACATTTTTTTGAAATATATATACTTGTTTTTTTTAAAGGAGTTTAAGCACGGCGCTATATGAGGACAAGGAATGTTGCTGGTCACTGTAAGAGAGTCGGGTATGTGCGTGTGATGGATAAAGGCGAGGTTGGGACAGGTTCGCTTGTCTCTAGACGTGGGACAGTTATATTAGCGTTGGGACAGGGTAGGTCACAGAGCGACACAGCTTTCTGGGACGTGGGTGCTGCTGGGAGCCAATGGGACGAGATGGGGGAGCCTTTGGGACGAGATGAGGCCTTTGGGACGAGATGGGGGAGCCTCTGGGACGAGATGGGGGAGCCTTTGGGACGAGTTGAGGGAGCCTTTGGGACGAGATGAGGCCTTTGGGACGAGATGGGGGAGCCTTTGGGACGAGATGGGGGAGCCCTTGGGATGAGATGGGGCCTTTGGGACGAGATGGGGCCTTTGGGACGAGATGGGGGAGCCTTTGGGATGAGATGAGGCCTTTGGGACGAGATGGGGGAGCCCTTGGGATGAGATGGGGCCTATGGGACGAGATGGGGCCTTTGGGACGAGATGGGGGAGCCTTTGGGACGAGATGGGGGAGCCTTTGGGACGAGATGGGGGAGGCTTTGGGACGAGATGAGGCCTTTGGGACAAGATGGGGGAGCCTTTGGGACGAGATGGGGCCCATGGGAGGAATACTTCCCTTTCCTTTCTGTGGGAGGGAGGCGCGCGCTCTCAGGGCCCTTCTGGGAGCGTGGCTTCTGTGGTGGCGCAGATGAGGGTTTTAGGTGCCCATCCCACACCAAGGGTGTGCGTTACGTCGGCCCATGCGTCCTTCCTCTCGTCTTCAAGGCCTGACTGACTCTCTTGCCAACGGGAAGGGAAAAGAGGAGAGAGAGAGAGAGAGAGAGAGAGAGAGAGAGAGAGAGAGAGAGAGAGAGAGAGTCCATATTCCTGTGAACTCCTCCTACGCATCTCTCAAACACTCCCAGACATTTCCCCTATGAGCTATACAACGACCCTTGGGAACACGACGGTACGACTGGTTTTGAGGGCGACGGTATACAACGACCCTTGGGAACACGACGGTACGACTGGTTTTGAGGGCGACGGTATACAACGACCCTTGGGAACACGACGGTACGACTGGTTTTGAGGGCGACGGTATACAACGACCCTTGGGAACACGACGGTACGACTGGTTTTGAGCGCGACGGTATACAACGACCCTTGGGAACACGACGGTACGACTGGTTTTGAGGGCGACGGTGTACAACGACCCTTGGGAACACGACGGTACGACTGGTTTTGAGCGCGACGGTGTACAACGACCCTTGGGAACACGACGGTACGACTGGTTTTGAGGGCGACGGTGTACAACGACCCTTGGGAACACGACGGTACGACTGGTTTTGAGGGCGACGGTATACAACGACCCTTGGCAGCACGACGGTACGACTGGTTTTGAGGGCGACGGTATACAACGACCCTTGGAAACACGACGGTACGACTGGTTTTGAGCGCGACGGTATACAACGACCCTTGGGAACACGACGGTACGACTGGTTTTGAGGGCGACGGTATACAATGACCCTTGGGAACACGACGGTACGACTGGTTTTGAGGGCGACGGTATACAACGACCCTTGGGAACACGACGGTACGACTGGTTTTGAGGGCGACGGTATACAACGACCCTTGGGAACACGACGGTACGACTGGTTTTGAGGGCGACGGTATACAACGACCCTTGGATATAAATGACGTACGACGTAAAATTTCAGAATCCAGGTCAAAAAAAAAAAGGGGGTTTCATAATGCTACTCGTGGATGTAAATGGCCAATGAATCACCCTTTTTTTTGATAAAAGGCCACGTCTTAAAAGGCTTCGCAAGCATACCCAAGAATCGTACGCACGTACGAAATCAAGATGTTAAAAAAGGGGGAAAATAAAAGATAAATAGATGTAACATCGGAAGCTGTGAGGGAAAAAATGTTTGCAATTGAAAGGGTGTGTGGGGGGAAAGGGGGGTGTGTGGGGAGGTCCTCTCCCAGACGCCCCACTTTACCCCCACCCCCACAAACGAAAGATGGGGCGCCCCCTTTTCCCCTTTCCCCTCCCACACCCTCCCATTCCACACCATCCCAACCCACACCCCTACAAACGAAACGATGGGGCGCCCCCTTTTCCCTTTCCCCTCCCACACCCTCCCAACCCACACCCCCACAAACGAAACGATGGGGCGCCCCCTTTCCCCTTTCCCCTCCCACACCCTCCCCACCCACACCCCCACAAACGAAAGATGGGGCGCCCCCTTTTCCCTTCCCCCCTCCCCACCCACACCCCCACAAACGAAACGATGGGGCGCCCCCTTTCCCTTCCCCTCCCACACCCCCACAAACGAAAGATGGGGCGCCCCCTTTTCCCTTTCCCCCCTCCCCACCCACACCCCCACAAACGAAACGATGGGGCGCCCCCTTTTCCCTTTCCCCTCCCACACCCTCCCAACCCACACCCCCACAAACGAAACGATGGGGCGCCCCCTTTTCCCTTTCCCCTCTCACACCCTCCCAACCCACACCCCCACAAACGAAACGATGGGGCGCCCCCTTTTCCCTTTCCCCTCCCACACCCTCCCAACCCACACCCCCACAAACGAAACGATGGGGCGCCCCCTTTTCCCTTTCCCCTCCCACACCCTCCCAACCCACACCCCCACAAACGAAACGATGGGGCGCCCCCTTTTCCCTTTCCCACTCCCCCACGCCTCCTTCCTCCCCAGTGTGGGAGAATCGGTGGGATGAACGAGCCAGGCTGGCTACAAGCGGCCCCCCCAAGTGTGGGGTTTAACGTAGAGGCGAGGTTTTATCAGTCTTATAGTCTTATACAATCACTGGCGGTGATGGTGAGGGGGTAATATTACACCATGGGAGCTTGAATAGAAGGAAAAATACCTTTTGTGCTTTGGGATGAAATAAAAAGAAGAAATTTCCCCTGAAATCTTATGGATTTGATGCGTGGAGAGTGTAGGAAATACTTGGCGGGGGGGGGATAGAGGCTATTTTTGTGTGTCTATGTGTGTTTGTGTGTGTGTGTGTTTGGTTGTAAGTTGTGGTTGATATATATCGAGTGGATAGAAAGTGTTGTGAAACGAGGGAGAAGGAAGGGACCCTGAGAGAGGGATCTTGTGTGTATATACGTAAAAAATTGGAGACTGAGGCTGTGGTCGGGGAAATCTGGTGTATGGAGGAGGAGGAGGGAGGCAGGGAGGGACTGCAGTAGTGTGAGGGAGGGAGTGTGTGGGAGGGAGGGAGTGTGGGGGACGTGGCCGGCGCCACATTGCTGCTCTGCGGCAACACTGCTGCTGTGATGGTTTCAACAACAGAATGTTTAATCTAGTCCGTTTATTTCACTTCTCTTTGTATTATTACCATTATTTCCTCGATGATTTAAATGCTCTTAAGATCTTGTTGATACTGAGAGCGTTAGGGAGCGTTTAAGTACCGTGGTAAGGCGTTGTCACCGTTTGAATAACTGGGTTTTGTGCTACGAGACTTGGCGACACTGACTCTCCATGTTTGCTTGCCGCTACGTCGTCCGGACGCGTCGACCGGCCCCGGCTTCGGCTCGCCGCCGTGACCTTCGTTCCATTTGAGACGTGACCTCGTTCCCGTAATTGATCATCCGGGAGTCTAGTGGTGTCAAGGGCAGACCGGGAGTGTGGTTGGCTGCCACCAAGGAACAAGGAACCTGTCAGATCAGTGTACGTCGCTGCGCTGGAGGTGGGTGGGTGGATGTGTGAAACCACTACACAAACATCTTTGCTTAGGGGGAAATACATATATGATTCACTTATTAATATTTACGTCAAGAGTTGTCTGCTGTAGTTAAGCGAATGGTCGTTTAAGATCGGGAGGGGGCCAGATAACACAAGACCTGATGGTCTATGACCAGGTTATCTGCTGGAGGACAGTATACATGGGAGGGGGCCAGATAACACAAGACCTGATGGTCTATGACCAGGTTATCTGCTGGAGGACAGTATACATGGGAGGGGGCCAGATAACACAAGACCTGATGGTCTATGACCAGGTTATCTGCTGGAGGACAGTATACATGGGAGGGGGGCCAGATAACACAAGACCTGATGGTCTATGACCAGGTTATCTGCTGGAGGACAGTATACATGGGAGGGGGCCAGATAACACAAGACCTGATGGTCTATGACCAGGTTATCTGCTGGAGGACAGTATACATGGGAGGGGGGCCAGATAACACAAGACCTGATGGTCTATGACCAGGTTATCTGCTGGAGGACAGTATACATGGGAGGGGGGCCAGATAACACAAGACCTGATGGTCTATGACCAGGTTATCTGCTGGAGGACAGTATACATGGGAGGGGGGCCAGATAACACAAGACCTGATGGTCTATGACCAGGTTATCTGCTGGTGGACAGTATACATGGGAGGGGGGCCAGATAACACAAGACCTGATGGTCTATGACCAGGTTATCTGCTGGAGGACAGTATACATGGGAGGGGGGCCAGATAACACAAGACCTGATGGTCTATGACCAGGTTATCTGCTGGTGGACAGTATACATGGGAGGGGGGCCAGATAACACAAGACCTGATGGTCTATGACCAGGTTATCTGCTGGAGGACAGTATACATGTATCCTACACTTGTAAGTGTATATAGATAGAAAGAATTGTAAAGCGAAGGGCATTTCAAACCACAGGATTTGTGATACGATTCTATGATGAAGTACAAATTATAGGTATACATGGCTCTTTCACCTTCACATTTGTGGGGGGGTCAGGAAAGGTCATTTGTGGGGGGGTCAGGAAAGGTCATTTGTGTGGGGGGTCAGGAAAGGTCATTTGTGTGGGGTCAGGATAGGTCATTTGTGTGGGGTCAGGATAGGTCATTTCTGTGGGGGTCAGGAAAGGTCATTTGTGTGGGGGTCAGGATAGGTCATTTGTGTGGGGTCAGGAAAGGTCATTTGTGTGGGGTCAGGATAGGTCATTTGTGTGGGGGTCAGGATAGGTCATTTGTGTGGGGTCAGGATAGGTCATTTGTGTGGGGGTCAGGAAAGGTCATTTGTGTGGGGGTCAGGATAGGTCATTTGTGTGGGGGTCAGGAAAGGTCATTTGTGTGGGGTCAGGAAAGGTCATTTGTGTGGGGTCAGGATAGGTCATTTGTGTGGGGGTCAGGAAAGGTCATTTGTGTGGGGGTCAGGATAGGTCATTTGTGTGGGGTCAGGATAGGTCATTTGTGTGGGGTCAGGAAAGGTCATTTGTGGGGGTCAGGAAAGGTCATTTGTGGGGGGTCAGGAAAGGTCATTTGTGGGGGGTCAGGAAAGGTCATTTGTGGGGGGTCAGGAAAGGTCATTTGTGGGGGGTCAGGATAGGTCATTTGTGGGGGGTCAGGATAGGTCATTTGTGTGGGGTCAGGAAAGGTCATTTGTGGGGGGTCAGGAAAGGTCATTTGTAGGGGTCAGGAAAGGTCATTTGTGTGGGGGTCAGGAAAGGTCATTTGTGTGGGGTCAGGATAGGTCATTTGTGGGGGGTCAGGATAGGTCATTTGTGTGGGGTCAGGAAAGGTCATTTGTGTGGGGTCAGGATAGGTCATTTGTGTGGGGTCAGGATAGGTCATTTGTGTGGGGTCAGGATAGGTCATTTGTGGGGGTCAGGAAAGGTCATTTGTGGGGGTCAGGAAAGGTCATTTGTGTGGGGTCAGGAAAGGTCATTTGTGTGGGGTCAGGAAAGGTCATTTGTGGGGGGGGTCAGTCTCATATTTTGAGGTTGATATACTCACATACGTGTGAGTGCCTTGTGAGCTTTTCCCCAAGAACATACGACTTTATGCATCGTGTGAGTCGTCCAACTGGCCTCCGTCAGTGTAATTGGCTCGTTAACCTATTTTAGGTTTGGTTACCATCAGTGTAATTGGCTCGTTAACCATCGTATTATGTTTTAGGTTTGGTTATTGATCAGGTGGGGATTAAGAATATGTATATATACATATTGCTGGGGATAGGGGAGAAAGAATACTTCCCACGTATTCCCTGCGTGTCGTAGAAGGCGACTAAAAGGGAAGGGAGCTGAGGGGGGCTGGAAATCCTCCCCTCTCGTTTTTTTTTTTTTTTTTTTTTTAATTTTCCAAAAGAAGGAACAGAGAAGGGGGCCAGGTGAGGATATTCCCTCAAAGGCCCAGTCCTCTGTTCTTAACGCTACCTCGCTATCGCGGGAAATGGCGAATAGTATGAAAAAAAAAAAAAAAAAAAACATATTGCTCGTCTTTCTTGTACAAGGTAGAGCAACGCTACCTCAAGTCGTAGTGCAGAAAATTCAGAAAATAATATGATCCTTCAACAGACGTAGCTTTATGGAAGAGACTTGTCTTTCAAAGGAAATAGAAACTTACAATGTATCACGAATTCACGAATATTGTTTCGCTGGATGTGAGGGTGTGAGTGGTAAGGACACACTGGCCTGGAGAAAGTGCCAGGGGTTGACAGTGCCTGGGGGAGAGTGCCAGGGGCTGACAGTGCCTGGGGGAGAGTGCCAAAGACCACCTCGCGCGCCCCCCCAGGGGCGTCAGGGAGAGGCCTGCCTGACGTATGTATGTGGAAGGTTGTGGTCGGATGTGAGAGAATAGCTTCGTTTTGGAGATCCATTTACACCCTTGTATAGTTATAGTTTTCACCTTCAGGTGAGTCTTCTCAACTACTTCAGCTCTTACATACTCCTGTCCTTATCCCTTTTTTTTTCCCCTTTTTCCCCTTTACCTCCTTATTGCTCTCTTTCCCTCTCCCTCCCTCTCTCTCTCCTTCGTCTCACAATGTGGTCAGTGTGGTGTATATACCCAAACCAAACCTTACGTCTTAAACCCACTGATTAAGATGGATGCAGACGTTGGCCCCCCACTCGAAACCACACTTAATTACATCCACTGAATATGTCGTCGCCACTCTTTCATTACTTCTGGTCAGACTTGCATATTGTGGCGTCGTCCCCAGTGGTTTAATGAATTAGGTCACCAGTTTCTCCTCATCTCTTGAGGCGTTCTCGTCTTTGGGCCAACGACCGAATTCCATCCAATCCAGTGTGTCGCATGTCCGTGACCTTACTAGCACCGTGCCATCAGCAAACATCAACATCTCGGTCTATATAGCCTCACGGCGTAACTTGTGGCCTGGTAGATGAATGGAATGAAACAATACCCCGTGGAGAACACATGGGGGTAGGAGGTGCCGCTGGCCTATGTATCACCCCAGGGGGCGTAGAATAATACCCCTCCTCCTCTGCCTCCCCATCACTCAAGAAACCGCTGCGCCACCAGGCCTCCCTCTCTCTCTCTCTCTCTCTCCCCCGAGGTGATGGGGAGGTGGTAGCGATTTTGCGAAGGGAAGGATATTGACAAGAAGGAGGTAGGATGACCGCAGGATGCATGTTTACAGGTCTCACATCAACATCGCCACTGGAGATGTTGAGGTCACTGGTACAGACGAGGTTGTAAAATTATCCCCCAAGCCAGGGCCTTCGAAGACGTTTTACCAGGACCTGGTAAGAAAGAAGATGAAAAGACCTATTTGAAATGACGGTGATCACAGCAACACGCCATTAACTCAAGTAGCTTTGTTGATGGTCATGGGAATGTAATATAGACACTCTGGTGGATAGCATATCTATGGGTTTCATCAGCGCATAGAAGCTAAGAAGATGCATTGCCATATGGGTACGTGTTTGACCTTTCCAGTAGAAGTGCGATTTTAAAGGAAATTGATTCTGACGATATAGACAGTTGCATGTGGGTGTAAAGTTCCCTTGGTGGTTGTTGAAATGTTTGTTGAATCATTTGTTTCCGTCATTTTTCTGTTTAAAGTTCCCCAAAGGAAGATGGTAACCGGGTGGAATTGTGAGTGCTCACGGAATCGATTGCGCGACGAGCGACGGTGTCTTATGTAGCGCTGTTGAGGAGAGAGAGGGAGGGAGGGAGAGAGAGAGAGAGAGAGAGAGAGAGAGAGAGAGAGAGAGAGAGAGAGAACATTCTCGTCGTCGACTTATAGATCCCGGGTGCAGGGGGGGACTAGAGGCGTATATACAAGCCCCGCGATATGTCGACACCACACACACACACACACACACACACACGGAGACCACTCCAATTGTGTGTGAGCCACTTGGCCCCTGTTGCCAAACCTCATTAGCGACGGAGTATATGCACCAATCAGAACCCAGGCCCAGTAATATACTGCATAATGGTCAAGACTTTAGATTCAAATGCAGCTTGAGTTTGATTTGATAGAGTTGTTGGTTCAGACTGGTTGATGATAATGATGATGTGTGAAGTATATATATATATATATTCTTTTTTTTTTTCATACGATTCGCCATTTCCCGCGTTTGCGAGGTAGCGTTAAGAACAGAGGACTGGGCCTTAGAGGGAAAATCCTCACCTGGCCCCCTTGGGAATGAATAAAGGCAGACAGTATGAATTATGTACTTGTGTATATATGTATATGGTTGTGTGTGTGTGTATATATATGTATATGTTGAGATGTATAGGTATGTATATGTGCGTGTGTGGATGTATATGTATATACATGTGTATGTGGGTGGGTTGGGCCATTCTTTCGTCTGTTTCCTTGCGCTACCTCGCTAACGCGGGAGACACCGACAGAGCAAAATAAGATAAATGATATATATTCGGTTGTTGATTTGGAGGGACGGGGTTCTTGGAGCTGAGGGACTGTTTGGAGGTTGAGGGCCTGGTTGTAGGTTGTGATGCGTTACACAGAGAGGTGGTTGTTGGAGTGTGTTCGTGGGAGGTTCGACTGGAGGCACGTGGAGTCGAGATGTTTGGGAGTTGAGCCTTGGAGGATATTTTGGGGATTGTTTTCTTGGAGGGATGGGTTGTGGGAGTGAGAGAGAGAGAGAATGGGGCCGGAGACAATTCAAAGGTTCTTTTAGGAGTGTTGGAGTTTCCAGGGAGGGCCAAGCTTCGAAATGATGGTTTTGAGATGGAGTTCCCGGAAGACTAGGTTTTGAGATGGAGTTCCCAGAAGACAAGGTTTTGAGAGGGAGTTTCCCCGGAAGACAAGGTTTTGAGAGGGAGTTCCCAGAAGACAAGGTTTTGAGAGGGAGTTTTCCCGGAAGACAAGGTTTTGAGAGGGAGTTCCCAGAAAGACAAGGTTTTGAGAGGGAGTTTCCCAGAAAGACAAGGTTTTGAGAGGGAGTTTCCCCGGAAGACAAGGTTTTGAGAGGGAGTTTTCCCGGAAGACAAGGTTTTGAGAGGGAGTTCCCAGAAGACAAGGTTTTGAGAGGGAGTTTCCGGAAGACAAGGTTTTGAGAGGGAGTTTCCCAGAAAGACAAGGTTTTGAGAGGGAGTTTCCCGGAAGACAAAGACGATACCCGAGACTTGGGTTCGAACGAGTCCCATTTTGCTCTCCGTTTGTCGTCTTGTCATCGCGACGACGACTCAGCGACCCGACCCAGTGATCATAGTTGTACGACGACTTAATATTGATCACCGAGTGAGGAGGGTGCTTGGTATGGGCTACCCAGCTGGGTAGTGAAGACTGTATATTGTAACCCATGAGGGACCTTTCCTCTGTGTGGGTGTGTGTGTGGGTGGTTGTGTGTGGGTGTGTGTGTGTGTGGGTGTGTGTGTGTGGGTGGTTGTGTGTGTGGGTGTGTGTGTGTGTGTGTGGGTGGGTGGGTGTGTGTGTATGTGTGTGTGTGTGTGTGTGTGTGTGTGTGTGTGTGTGTGTGTCGGTGTGGGTGTGTGTGTGGGGATGTGTGTGGGTGTGTGCATTACATGAGGGAGTGAACATGATGTTAATTTCTTATCATAATTCATGACTTTTCCCCACCTCTCTTCATCCCTTTGTGTGAAATTACACGTCTTAATTAACGTGATTCATGTCTGAAGTTTAGATTTTTTAATTGGATTCTTAACTTTGTACGTGTACACATGAGCACACACTTCTGGGAATTCTCTTTAACGACGATCAATGTAACAAATAACACGTGCATGTTACTTGAGGGGTAGTTACAAAGGCCCCTTCTTTGAGGTCAAAAGTATGTCACAAATCACTTGTACATGTTACTTGATGGGTAGATACAAAAAGGCGCCTCCATTTAGGGCAAAAAGGTATTGCTTAGTTAGTTTTACTTTTCTCGGGGAACCTGAAGTAAAAAAGAAAATATTAATATCTCGTGTCTCCACGGGGGAGTTTCGTATAGTTTTGGTCATCTTTTGTGAGGAGTGGGGGATGTACTTCAGCAGGTGAGGCTGGTGCCAAAAGTTTGGCTGGGTTCATGAGTTGGAGAAGTGTTGAGGCACTTTCAAACCTTTCTGGTGTTTTTATGTTGGAGAATTGTTGGTGAGGCGCAAAGACTCTTGGGGTTCATATGTTGGAGAAGTGTTCGTGAGACTCTACCACTCTTGGGGTCCATATGTTGGAGAATTGTGGGTGAGGCGCAAAGACTCGCGTTGGTGAGATTCAACGACTCGTGGGGTTCATATGTTGGAGAAGTGTTGGAGAAATTCAACGACTCGTGGGGTTCACATGGTGGAGAAGTGTTGGTGAGACTCAACCACTCGTGGGGTTCATATGTTGGAGAAGTGTTGGTGAGACTCCACCACTCGTGGGGTTCATATGTGAGAGTTTTGATGCAGTTCACACACACTCCGTCAAGTTCACCTTTTGAAGGAGTGGCAGAGGAGTTCAAAAAAAGAAAGAGACTTCTGTTTAGAATGTTCTCTGGAGTTCAACCATCTTCTGACGACCATGTAGTGGGTGCAGGTGGGGGCGCGTGGGATCCACGGCGTTAGAACCTGGGTCTTGTCCTGCTAGAACCTGGGTCTTCTCCTGCTAGAACCCGGGTCTTCTCCTCCTGCCTCCTTCTCCCACGCAGAGACGCCCAGTCCTTGAAGTAACAACATTATATATATGTATGTGTATCTCTCTCTCCCTCAGGCTTTAGAAAACGAAAAGCCCCTTCAGAGAAACTTGGTCTTACAGCCCTAGTCGTTTGTGCCTGGGGGATGTAAACCCCGTAGGGCCCCTTTCTTTTTTGCGTGTCTGTGTGTGTTGACCTGAACCCTTTCAGAAGTGGGTGGAGAGGCGAAGGGAGATGAATCAAAAGGGAGGGAAGAACCAGCTGGAAAACATGGGTGAATATTATGAGCATGGCGTGTGAAACGAAGTTTAAGAGCGAGTGGGATGAGACAGGCGAGAGGAATCAAAATTATTGATAAGAAATAAGTAAGTAGGAAGTATAGATGATAGATAGATGTATGTGGAAGTGAAGGAAACAGAAGAAGATCATCCTAGAAGACGTAAAGTAGTAGAATATACCGAGGGAGGAGTCAATCAAATCATTGATTTATAGACTTGAAGACACATAGAGCGAGATCCTATGGGATCAAGGCAACAGAAGGGAATCAAAATGGACCATAAAGTAATGAACTAAAAGGTAAGAATGATGATAAAGGATTATAAAGAGGATATCTAAGCTCAAAGAGTTTAAAGGGAGGAGTGTTCTGTGGGAATGACTTTGCGGGCGGAATCAAATTGTAACGAGGTATAGGAGTGAAGAGAAGAAAGAAAAAAAGATGGTAAATAGGGCCACTTAGCTGGTCACCATGGCGACCAGCTGGTGCGGGGTGGGAGGTTGGGGGAATCGTGGCCACATCGGGCCAGAAGGGCGCGACGTGGCCTAGACATGGCCACTGAGGCTGGCTGGGCCACACCACCACCACCTCACCTCACTGACCCTATATCGTTGCCGGCTGCCTTGCACCACCTGCAGCTTGCACCACCTGTAGCTTGCACCACCTGCATCTTGCACCACCTGTAACTGTTGGCCTAGTACGGTAACCCTTCAAAAACACAGTACGACTCCTTAGTACGACGCCACTACCCTTCAAAAACACAGTACGACGGCACGACCCTTCAAAAAATACAGTACGACGCCTTAGTACGACGGCACGACCCTTCAAAAAACAGTACGACGGCACGACCCTTCAAAAAACACAGTACGACGGCACGACCCTTCAAAAAACACTGTACGACGCCTTAGTACGACGCCACGACCCTTCAAAAAACACACAGTACGACGCCTTAGTACAACCTTTTGGGTAAGATGGCCTTGCCTCTGACCTCAACCCTTTAGGGTGGGGTCAAAGGCCATGCCATCTTCAGCAAGTAATTCTTTCAATTGTTGCCTCGTGTACACTCACGATGGGCTGGGGTATAGACCAATAATACCTGTTCGTTAAAGTTTTTTTTTTTCAGTACCAGAATAAACACGAAACACACACATCTTCCACGTAAAGCTTTATTTCATATAGTGTATTGTATAGCTGCTGCTGCCTGTGTGTGTGTGTGTGTGTGTGTGTGTGTATACATTATTATATAGTTTAGTTTTCATTGACTCCCCCCCCCCCACGACCCCCTGAAATAAAGGGGGACAGAGCCCCCACCTCCATTTTAAGACCCATTAATCAAAGTGTTTCATATGTTCGCCAGGGTTTGAAACCCCCCCACCCAATGTTTACGCTGCTTTCTCTTGTTTATGACACCTTTAGATTTCACGTTTTTTTTCAGTGTTTGAGTTCCCTTCGTACTAACCAGTGAGGGACTGAGTCCCGGTGAGGGGGGTTAGAAACCAAGGGGAATCCAGGCTTCTTTCCCTGAATTTATTTTGTATCTTCCGTGTTGGGTATAGCCACAGTGTTTTCAGTCGACCTTAGTACCTTAAACTCTTGAGTTAGAGTGAGGTTGTAGAAGGCAGGCGATGCTAGACATGAGAGGTTTTGGTAGCCCTCCACCTGCTCTTCTCTTGTGTTAATACACCTCCACTTCCTCTCCTCTTGTGGTAATACACCTCCACTTCCTCTCCTCTTGTGTTAATACACCTCCACTTCCTCTCCTCTTGTGGTAATACACCTCCACTTCCTCTCCTCTTGTGGTAATACACCTCCACTTCCTCTCTTCTTGTGTTAATACACCTCCACTTCCTCTCCTCTTGTGTTAATAAACCTCCACTTCCTCTTCTCTTGTGTTAATAAACCTCCACTTCCTCTCCTCTTGTGTTAATACACCTCCACTTCCTCTCCTCTTGTGTTAATACACCTCCACTTCCTCTCTTCTTGTGTTAATACACCTCCACTTCCTCTCTTCTTGTGTTAATACACCTCCACTTCCTCTCTTCTTGTGTTAATACACCTCCACTTCCTCTCTTCTTGTGTTAATACACCTCCACTTCCTCTCCTCTTGTGTTAATACACCTCCACTTCCTCTCCTCTTGTGTTAATAAACCTCCACTTCCTCTCCTCTTGTGTTAATAAACCTCCACTTCCTCTCCTCTTGTGTTAATAAACCTCCACTTCCTCTCCTCTTGTGTTAATACACCTCCACTTCCTCTCTCTTGTGTTAATAAACCTCCACTTCCTCTCCTCTTGTGTTAATAAACCTCCACTTCCTCTCCTCTTGTGTTAATAAACCTCCACTTCCTCTCCTCTTGTGTTAATAAACCTCCACTTCCTCTCCTCTTGTGTTAATAAACCTCCACTTCCTCTCCTCTTGTGTTAATAAACCTCCACTTCCTCTCCTCTTGTGTTAATAAACCTCCACTTCCTCTCTTCTTGTGTTAATAAACCTCCACTTCCTCTCTCTTGTGTTAATACACCTCCACTTCCTCTCCTCTTGTGGTAATACACCTCCACTTCCTTTCCTCTTGTGTTCACTCTTTGCCTTTTCTATAGGACCATCCAGACTTCAAACGGAAGATCTAGACTTTAATAGGATCGCATCTTCAATACCTCCTTGGACTAGCGTAGAAGAAAAAACTCCCTTCAGCTGTTATGAGGCCCTTTGGAGAATGCCAAATAAAACGCATCACAGGCTCCGCCATGGCTCCTCCAAAACACTCCCAAAGGTCGATCAAAATTGTCTCCCTCCCTCCCCCCCAGAAAAAAAAAGATGAAAGAAGAACCATCCCAGGGTTGCAATATCTCGAGTTTGCCTGCCTTTAGATGGAAACGGAGTGTTTAGGATGGAGGTTTGTGTGTGAAGTCGGCCCTATCCAGCGCCCTTCTTGTCAGATGGAAACTGAGTGCTTAGGATGGGGGTTTGTGTGTAAGGTCGGCCCTATCCAGTCGGCCCCTTCTTGTCAGATGGAAACCGAGTGTTTAGGATGGAGGTTTGTGTGTGAAGTCGGCCCTATCCAGTCGGCCCTTCTTGTCAGACGAAAACCGAGTGTTTGGGATGGAGGTTTGTGTGTGAGGTCGGCCCTATCCAGTCGGCCCCTTCTTGTCAGACGAAAACCGAGTGTTTGGGATGGAGGTTTGTGTGTAAGGTCGGCCCTATCCAGTCGGCCCTTCTTGTCAGATGGAAACTGGGTGTTTGGGATGGAGGTTTGTGTGTAAGGTCGGCCCTATCCAGTCGCCCCTTCTTGTCAGACGAAAACCGAGTGTTTGGGATGGAGGTTTGTGTGTGAAGTCGGCCCTATCCAGTCGGCCCTTCTTGTCAGACGAAAACCGAGTGTTTGGGATGGAGGTTTGTGTGTGAAGTCGGCCCTATCCAGCGCCCCTTCTTGTCAGACGAAAACCGAGTGTTTGGGATGGAGGTTTGTGTGTGAGGTCGGCCCTATCCAGTCGGCCCCTTCTTGTCAGATGGAAACGGAGTGTTTAGGATGGAGGTTTGTGTGTGAGGTCGGCCCTATCCAGTCGGCCCCTTCTTGTCAGATGGAAACATGAGTGTTTAGGATGGAGGTTTGTGTGTGAGGTCGGCCCTATCCAGTCGCCCCTTCTTCTTACCCTATCCCCTCACTCCCTCGTGTGTCCTCCTTACTTCATAAAACTGAATTTGAGTTACTCCTTCTCTGATTCCATGGGATGGACCGTAAATTCTAAGGGCGCGGGGCGCTCCCAGGCCCGTCCATATGGGTTGTGGTTGTCTGTGCTGTACGCCTCGCCTCCGGTTGTGAGGTACGGAGTTGACCCAGGGTTGTGTGCGAGGGTTATTTTTTTATTACCTGAAATGTTATCAAGAGACTAAATGTGTGCCTACTGTATGACCTACCACGTGTGCCTACTGTATGACCACGTGTGCCTACTGTATGACCACGTGTGCCTACTGTATGACCACGTGTGCCTACTGTATGACCACGTGTGCCTACTGTATGACGACGTGTGCCTGCTGTATGACGACGTGTGCCTACTGTATGACCACGTGTGCCTACTGTATGACCATGTGTGCCTACTGTATGACGACGTGTGCCTGCTGTATGACGACGTGTGCCTACTGTATGACCACGTGTGCCTACTGTATAACCACGTGTGCCTACTGTATGACCACGTGTGCCTACTGTATGACCACTGTGCCTGCTGTATGACCGACGTGTGCCTACTGTATGACCACGTGTGCCTGCTGCATGACCAAAAATGAACCGTGTCTGCCATGCGAATAGGGACGAAAACTTAAATAGACAGACTCGGGGTTTCCCAAGACTTTCGACTGCCAGAGAGGGACCGGGTTTCCCGTTTTCTTTAGCGTCATCCATCTACCCACAACACTGTCATGTTATTAATTGTTGTTGTGGTTGTTGTTGTGTTGTTGTTGTTGTGTTGTTGTTGTTGTGTTGTTGTTGTTGTTGTTGTTGTTGTTGTTGTGTTGTTGTTGTGTTGTTGTTGTTGTTGTTGTTGTTGTTGTTGTTGTTGTTGTTGTGTTGTTGTTGTGTTGTTGTGTTGTTGTTGTTGTTGTCGTCGCTGTAACCTTTGCGCTCTTTCTCGCACTGCAGCTTGGCCCGTTTCGGAGGACGACGTTCGCGCACGGAGGAGAGAGAGAGAGAGAGAGAGAGAGAGAGAGAGAGAGAGAGAGAGAGAGAGAGAGGGGGGGGGATTTCAACCACTTACACTTGGGGGGGGGGGTCTACGGTAGAGTTGAAAGAAATACATCCTCTCTCTCTCAGAATACCAGACACTTTAATCATCGTAGAGAGAGAGAGAGAGAGAGAGAGAGAGAGAGAGAGAGAGAGAGAGAGAGAGAGAGAGGGGGGGATTTCAACCACTACACTTTTGGGGGGGGGGGTCTACGGTAGAGTTGAAAGAAATACATCCTCTCTCTCTCAGAATACCAGACACTTTAATCAGCGTAGAGAGAGAGAGAGAGAGAGAGAGAGAGAGAGAGAGAGAGAGCTTTGTTCGTCCTCACATAAGGCGTCCATTAGAGATAATTACTTTCATCTCGTCTCTGCAAATCTCCCCTCCACTCACAGTCTCTCTCTCTCTCTCTCTCTCTCTCTCTCTCTCTCTCTCTCTCTCTCTACGATGATTAAAGTGTCTGGTATTCTGAGAGAGATTGTATTTCTTTCAACTCTTACCCCCCCCCCAAGTGTAGTGGTTGAAATCACCCCCACTCTCTCTCTCTCTCTCTCTCTCTCTCTCTCTCTCTCTCTCTCTCTACGATGATTAAAGTGTCTGGTATTCTGAGAGATTGTATTTCTTTCAACTCTACCCCCCCCCCCCCAGTGTAGTGGTTGAAATCACCCCCACTCTCTCTCTCTCTCTCTCTCTCTCTCTCTCTCTCTCTCTCTCTCTCTCTCTCTCTCTCTCTCCACGATGATTAAAGTGTCTGGTATTCTGAGAGAGAGAGAGAGAGGATGTATTTCTTTCAACTCCCAAATGTAATGGTTGAAACGTGTCTCCCATTTTACCAGTGTGTTATTATATGTGTCTTTTTCAACAAAAAGGGACCTGCGTGGTGTAGCGGTCAGCGTCTCTGACCTTGACGCATCCGCGGGGCCAACCCGGGTAGGGTCGAGTGGGGGCACTGGTTCGAATCCCTGGTTCTCGTCACCCGGTCCATAGTCGACCCAGCTGTTCATCCTCCTTTAGGGGCTGGTCTATTCAAATGGGTGCTAGGCTTAGGCTAGGATATATATATATATATATATATATATATATATATATATATATATATATATATATATATATATATATATATATATTATCCCTGGGATAGGGGATTAAGAATACTTCCCACGTATTCCCTGCGTGTCGTAGAAGGCGACTAAAAGGGGAGGGAGCTGAGGGGGGGGGCTGGAAATCCTCCCCTCTCATTTTTTTTCTTAATTTTCCAAAAGAAGGAACAGAGAAGGGGGCCAAGTGAGGATATTCCCTCAAAGGCTCAGTCCTCTGTTCTTAACGCTACCTCGTTAATGCGGGAAATGGCGAATAGTATGAAAAAAAATATATATATATGTGTGTGTGTGTGTGTGTGTGTGTTTGTGTGTGTGTGTAGCATTAATGAGATGGCTTCGATTAGGGCATTCATCTCCCTGTGCCGTCTCAGCTATCGTAAAGAGAGAGAGAGAGAGAGAGAGAGAGAGAGAGAGAGAGAGAGAGAGAGAGAGAGAGAGAGAACATGTAGTTTAGATATTACATATATAAATGCATTGGAAAACATTGTAGTCCACATTAGCATACTGCATGAGACACAGGGGTGTAGTAAGGTGTGTTTGTATCCTTCCCTCACACACCCTTCTACACCCCCCCCCTAATCACACACCCCCCTACCCCCCTCAAAAGTGCTGGGTTTCGAACCCATGTGCCTCGTAAGTGGTGCGATTTACTCATATTCTCTTTTTTTTCTCTCTGTCTTTACAGGTAAGAGAGGAGGGCATGTCGGTTGGAGTGGCTGACCGGTGAAGTTGTGAGTAATATCTTTTTTTTTTAAAAAGGCCCTTGGTTCGAATCCGGGAGAGGGGTGTGTGACCCACGGGTGGTTTCTCTCCAAGGGCTTTTGAGAGAGATCTCCCCCCCTTTCTCCCAAGGGGTGTAGATCTTGCCTCATTGGTATGGAAGTGTATCATAGTACACTTGTTTACGTAGTGCTTGTTGGCCGGGAATTGGCTCGTTAGAACAGCGGGGGTTTAAGGGTAGTTAGGGGTCGTGAGTGCTACACACACCATTCGCCGAAGTGGGAGTGTAACACAGTACACAATGGGAGTGTAACACAGTACACTTGGCCCTTGAGTACACAAGGTGGTTTTGAAGGTATAGAACCATCCGCTGTCTCCCATGGTCAAACGAACCCCCATTGTAATACAGTGTGCATGGGAGGAGCACAAGGCCACCTTCTTCAACCCACCTCATGTAACTACTGTATCACTTTACTGTCCCGCCAATGGATGGGTACAGCTGTACCCATCCTGTAACGCACTCCATGTCATTACAGCGACGGTAAACAGCGCAACAAACCCACCTCAATAATACAGGTCCTTCTGTCTATCTCCATCACCCCTTCACCACCATCCCCACCAATTTTGCTCCCCCACCATCACCACCACCACCAGTTCCCCATCACGAAGCCCTGACCTTCGCCAGCAGCTCCCTTCGCCAGCAGCTCCCAAGCCCCACTGCAGCTGCCCCACACACACATAGGACCCGACTAGGAGAAATGGGTTGAAAATGGGTGAAGGGAAATGGGTAAGACGGGTGAAAGGAGGCGTGAGGTAAGGGGGTGAGGTGGAGGTTTACGGAGGGACTGTGAGGGTGAAAAGATGAGGCACAGATGGGGGTGAGGTGGAGGCTTACGGAGGGACTGTGAGGGTGAAAAGATGAGGCACAGATGAGGGTGAGGTGGAGGTTTACGGAGGGACTGTGAGGGTGAAAAGATGAGGCACAGATGGGGGTGAGGTGGAGGTTTACGGAGGGACTGTGAGGGTGAAAAGATGAGGCACAGATGGGGGTGAGGTGGAGGTTTACGGAGGGACTGTGAGGGTGAAAAGATGAGGCACAGATGGGGGTGAGGTGGAGGCTTACGGAGAGTCAGGGGAGGTTGAGGGAGAGTGACCCGAGGTTTTGGGGGAGATAAGAGAGGGGCGAGAAGAGATTGGAGGAGATATTCCTCCAACGGCAGTGTTGGGAGAGTAGGATAGGGAGAGTCTAGAGATCGCGTCTGTGAGTGTGTGAGAGTGAGAGAGGTTGTGGCTTACGAGGGAGAGCCTGTGTGTGAGAGTGAGAGGCTGTGGTTTACGAGTGAGAGCCTGTGTGTGTGTGTGTGTGTGTGAGAGTGAGAGAGGTTGTGGAATACGAGGGAGAGCCTGTGTGTGTGTGTGTGTGACAGTGAGAGAGGTTGTGGCTTACGAGGGAGAGCCTGTGTGTGTGAGTGAGAGTGAGAGAGGTTGTGGCTTACGAGGGAGAGCCTGTGAGTGTGTGAGAGTGAGAGGCTGTGGTTTACGAGTGAGAGCCTGTGTGTGTGTGAGAGAGTGAGAGAGGCTGTAGGGTACGAGGGAGAGCCTGTGAGTGTGTGAGAGTGAGAGAGAGGCTGTGGCTTACGAGTGAGAGCCTGTGTGTGTGAGTGAGAGGGGTGGGAGTGTAGAGGAGGAGGGTGGGAGAGCAGGGACGCACGGGTAATGCCAGAGGTCGTGGTAGGAGACTTGGCCGGCGCGCCTCCCGTTAGCTGTAGGATCCTACGGCTGGCGCTAAGGGCGCCGCCCTTAGCGCCAGCCAAGGACGACCCCTGACTCTCTCTCTCTCTCTCTCTCTCTCTCTCTCTCTCTCTCTCTCTCTCTCTCTCTCTCTCTCTCTCTCTCTCGTGAGTTCTTCGTCTTCTTCGTCTTCGTCGCCTTCGTCAGGCACCGAATTGCCCACGCCATCTGCAGGGCGCGGTCGCCTCAACCACCATTTCACCACGACCATCATCACTACCAGTGGTGAAGCGTGCGCGTCACACGGCCTCCCTCCCTCACACACACACACACACACACACGCCTCCCTCGTCACGTCACGTCACAGCAAAATTGAATTGGGTGTTCGTAAATTGACGTCGTCGCCCCGCTCCGCCCCGCCCCGCGCCCTACCCCGGCCCCGCGAAGAACACCTTGGTTGGGTGGGTGAGTTAAGGCTTCCTCAGGGAGCCTCCCAACCTCTCATAAATGGCCTCCCAACCCCTCAAAAATGGCCTTCCAACCCCTCAAAAAATGGCCTCCCAACCTCTCATAAATGGCCTCCCAACCCCTCATAAATGGCCTCCCAATCCCTCATAAATGGCCTCCCAACCCCTCATAAATGGCCTTCCAACCCCTCAGAAATGGCCTCTCAACCCCTCATAAATGGCCTCCCAACCCTCATAAATGGCCTCTCAACCCCTCATAAATGGCCTCGCAACCTCTCATAAATGGCCTTCCAACCCCTCATAAATGGCCTTCCAATCCCTCAGAAATGGCCTCCCAACCTCTCAAAAGTGGCCTCTCAACCCTCAAAAATGGCCTTCCAACCCCTCATAAATGGCCTCCCAACCTCTCAAAATTGGCCTCCCAACCCTCAAAATGGCCTCCCAACCCTCAAAAAATGGCCTCCCAACCCCTCATAAATGGCCTCCCAACCCTCAAAAGTGGCCTCTCAACCCTCAAAAAATGGCCTTCCAACGCCTCAAAAATGGCCTCCCAACCCTCAAAAATGGGTGAGGAGCGATGGATGGTTGAAATTACTTCGTCTATATTCTCAAGGGGACTGAAATTACTTCGTCTATATTTCCTTGAGCACGACGGTATACGACCCTTGAGCACGACGGTATACGACCCTTGAGCACGACGGTATACGACCCTTGAGCACGACGGTATACGACCCCTTGAGCACGACGGTATACGACCCTTGAGCACGACGGTATACGACCCTTGAGCACGACGGTATACGACCCTTGAGCACGACGGTATACGACCCTTGGATATGTGAGCCCAGCCTTAACTTCACCCTTAAGGAGCAGGTCAAAGGCCACGCCATTATACCCAAGGGTCGCCCCGTCGTGCTCTAGGGTCGCCCCGTCGTGCTCTGGGGTCTCGCCCCTTCGTGCTCTGGGGTCTCGCCCCTTCGTGCTCTGGGGTCTCGCCCCGTCGTGCTCCGGGAGTCTCGCCCCGTCGTGCTCTGGGGTCTCGCCCCGTCGTGCTCTGGGGTCTCGCCCCGTCGTGCTCTGGGGTCTCGCCCCTTCGTGCTCTGGGGTCTCGCCCCTTCGTGCTCTGGGGTCTCGCCCCGTCGTGCTCCGGGAGTCTCGCCCCGTCGTGCTCTGGGGTCTCGCCCCGTCGTGCTCTGGGGTCTCGCCCCGTCGTGCTCTGGGGTCTCGCCCCGTCGTGCTCTGGGGGTCTCGCCCCCGTCGTGTTCCGGGGGGTCTCGCACCCCCTTCGTGCTCCGGAGGTCGCCCCGCCCCGTCGTGCCCCCAAAGAACGTACCTTCATGCACCGTGGGGGCCCCGATAATTCGTCTGTCGTGGTACAGAGCGAGGAGATGTGTTATTTGTGTTCGAAATGCCCCATCCGATCGTCAACAAGGGTCGCTTGTACACACCTCGGAGATCAGCGTGTATGGTGGCTCCTCCCTCTTGTTTACTTGTGCTATACACGCATCGCCACTCGTATACTCGCTGTGAGGGGAGGGTAAACCCACCCCCCCTCACAGATGGAAGGATATTCCTATGTAAACCCCTTCACAGATGGATGGATATTCCTATGTAAACCCCCTCACAGATGGATGGATATTCGTATGTAAACCCCCTCACAGATGGATGGATATTCGCATGTAAACCCCCTCACAGATGGAAGAATATTCCTATGTAAACCCCTCACAGCTGGAAGAATATTCCTATGTAAACCCCCTCACAGATGGATGGATATTCCTATGTAAACCCCTCACAGCTGGAGGAGCGAGCTCCTAGCCCTCGCGACCAGCTCTTTGGACGGTAATGATGTACCTGTAGATGGCTCAGTGGACGACCACAGATGGTGCTCTCAGGTGGGCAAAGCAAGGCTCACCAGAGAGGAACGTATTTGAAAAGCTGGTTTTCAGCCCCTCCGCTCGACCACACCACATCATAATTTACGAGTATATATATTTTCTCCTCCCTCCCTCTCTGTCGTCCCTCACGAATTTATCTCAATGTATATGGCCCTGAGTTGATGTTATTTGGCAAGTGAGGATATATATATATATATATATATATATTTTGGACAATCACATGTTTACCAAATGGCGTCCTAGCTTCGTCTATTCGATGTATATCAAGTGACTGTTATATTTCTCTCTTGTGTCTCCCCTGATGATGTGATTATGACACGAAAGTGCACTTGGGAACTTATCGTGTTTCATTTTCCCCCGTGGACTCATAGGAATATATATATATATATATATATATATATATGAATATATATATATATATATATATATATATATATATATATATATATATATATATATAATATAGAATGCAAATGAATGTCGCATTTTCATAAAACACATAATGCCTTTCCAGAGTGGTTAGCGTATTCAGCTACCACACAAATGGTACGGGGTTCGAATCTTTTGTTGTTGGAGGGCATGTACAAGTCCAGGTGGGGGGTCTTCATTTGTTCATCTTTATTCTTACGTGTGACCATTTCAACGGACGTGGGGGGGGGCCTCTTCACACTTCCGCTGGGGTCTGTGTTATTCCCAGCACTATTTTGTGCTCTTCCTGTTGGACTTCATTTCCACATTTCTTTTACCCTGGTGCGTAATTCCATTTGGGAGTTATCTCTGTATGCAGGCATGCCCACTCCACCAGCAATTTTTTTTCCTTTGTGTACATCGTGTGATGTCGCCCGCGTCTAGTTTTAATGAGTCCAACTGCAGAACTACCACCACTTTATTTTTTTTTTTTAATCATACAGTCGGGTTGATTCAGATATTTCGTGAGTTGGGTTGTGATGTAGAGGAGGAAGGAAGGGGGGGGCGGGCGTTGTTGCATGTGTTGTAACATTGTTGTATGGCCTGTCTTTGGGGGGGGGAGGGGGGTCGTCCCACACCAGGACTGGTTTTGACAGTTTAGGATGACCCGTGTATCTCTTTGGACCTTGTGGTATGGGAAGGGGGCCCTTTTTGGATGTATTCCAGCTCTGTGATGTGGCTTACTTTGTGTGTGGTGATGGGGTCGCCTTGTGTGTGTGGTGATGGGGTTGAGATGTGGCTTGCTTTGCGTGTGGTGATGGAGTTGCCTTGTGTGTGTGGTGATGGAGTTGCCTTGTGTGTGGTGATGGGTCGCCTTGCGTCACTGCTGCATTTGCGGCCAGGGCAGAGAAGCTGTCTGAAGGAGTGTCGTAAGTGGGTCGCAATTGGTTTTGCTTCTCTCTCGTTTTGAAAAGCTCTCTGGATCCAGCCTGTCAGTCTTCGCAAGTACGACTCGTATATTTTCCAAAGTTGAGATCATGATCCTTTCCACCACCTCCAATATCTTTGACGGATCTCTGTGGCGTTCTTATATCTCCAGACTCCGTCTTTATTGCTAAGTGAACTGTCCTCCTTCCATTGAAATTAGACCAGTCGAACCTCAACAAACATCGCATTCTTCAAAGGTCACTTTGGAAAATTTACTTCAATGGCACTTCTCAGGTTCTGTGTGTCACTGTATTTAGCCAGGTAGCCACTTGTTAATTATGATAACTGCAGAGGATACATAGCTGTATTTTGTACTGCTGTGTGTGGTGTACCAGGGAATGGTAGGTAAGGGGTTCCAAATTACCTTTGGGCGGCAAACTGTATTTTGTGTTGTTGTGAACAATGTACCAGGAGCTGTTAGGGAGTAGTTAATTTCCTAGGGTTAGAAAGAGGGTTTTGAACTGTCCTACAGTTCCTTCGAACACCCTAACCATTTTTGCTTAATGAAAGCGGGTTGGAGGGAAGATGTGTGGGGGATGGGGTCAGGTCATGAAACTGCGTTTACTCTGGTTTGATTCGGGGTAGAGAGAATGGGGAAGTGTGTGGAGAGAGAGAGAGAGAGAGAGAGAGAGAGAGAGAGAGAGAGAGAGAGAGAGAGAGAGAGAGAGAGGGACAGATGATGGGGGGTGTCTTTCAACACTCCTTTTGTTACATGGAGGCATATAAAAGCCGCCTGGCCTTCGGTAATACAAAAGACATTCCTGGAAACCTCCAGCGGGGTGGAAGACCCCGCGACAGGCCCCCCCTCACAACACACACACACACACACACACACACACACACACCAGTGGCCACCTGTCAACACAGATGGACATCACCTCCTCCTCCTCCTCCTCACACACACAGAGCGCTTCAACAGCAACTCACTCCCTCACCTTTAACGCACACCAGTAATATACAACCTCGTCTACCGTGCTGTGTCTACCCACCCACCTCCCTCCAGCTCAACCCCCCCCCCCCAAGCTCAACCCCAAGGCTTCACCCCCCCACCCTGACGCACATTATTCATCCCCCGGTAACGTAAGAGTCTACGCGTTGTAAAAGGCCGGGCCGAGAGTAAAACGATGACGGGAAAAAGACTGGACCATTTCCAGGAAGCCAGACATGCTCGGGGTCTCGTTTGAACAAGCGTTGACGCAGCTCCCTCCCGTATGATTCAGGTGGGGGGGGGGGTGAAATTGCGTAGGCCTGGAACGTACGCCATAGAAGATACGATTCTCCTAAAACTCACCGTCTTTTTTTTCTCTCTCTATCTCCATTTTCTACCACAGAAACCAATCCACCTTCGTCTCTGGAAGGAAACAGATGCCTTCCTCTCGTTTTCCCCCTTCCCGTCGTATGTTTACGAAAAACGGTGTGTACGTGATGCTGGAGACCACTCCCTCATTACGACACGGAATTTAAACGGTAATTCTGTGTGGAATTGGATTGTGGAAGTGGTGTCGGGTCCTGGTTGAGGGGGTCGGGCCAGTATGGTAATGGAACTAGGGGCCCTTGAGCACGACGGTATACGACCCTTGAGCACGACGGTATACGACCCTTGAGCACGACGGTATACGACCCTTGAGCATGACGGTATACGACCCTTGAGCACGACGGTATACGACCCCTTGAGCACGACGGTATACGACCGTTGAGCACGACGGTATACGATCCTTGAACACGACGGTATACGACCCTTGAGCACGACGGTATACGACCCTTGAGCACGACGGTATACGACCCTTGAGCACGACGGTATACGACCCTTGAGCACGACGGTATACGACCCTTGAGCACGACGGTATACGACCCCTTGAGCACGACGGTGTACGATCCTTGAGCACGACGGTGTACGATCCTTGAGCACGAACCTTTAGCTTATGATAACCTTAGCCTTTGACCTGACCCTTAGGGGTCAGGTCAAAGGCCAAGACCTTCGATATCCAAGGGTCGCCCTTTGGTGTTCACGGGATTCGAACCTTTCTTGTGCCCTGGGGGAATCAAATAGATGCACATCATGTATCAGGGTCGTACCTGTGAACGTAGGCCAACAATTAACCCAGGTGATTCACAGCTAAATTTGACCCGAATATGCACCTAGACGTATTAAAATGGTGGATGTAGAAATAATATTAATAATACCCTTACCAACCCATCCCCACCACACACACACACAAAATTGTGCCTTACTTGCTCAGCCGTATTTGTCCACGCATGGGACAGAATATTAAATAGCTATGTTGATATTTTGTCCATGCATGGGACAGAATATGAAACAGCTATGTTGATATTTTGTCCATGCATGAGACAGAATATGAAACAGCTATGTTGATATTTGCCCAGTTCGCTCATGATAATTCACAGCTCAGAGGTAATGGTTTTTTGATTCATCAGTGTGTTTACGCCCTTTGGCCTTAGAACTACACGGGGTGGTGTGTACAGAGCAGAAACACTATAGTAGTAGTAGTAGTAGTAGTAGTAGTTGTAGTAGTAGTAGTAGTAGTAGTAGTAGTATCCGAGATATTATTTTCATGGTAGACTCAGCAGTTTTCTTCGTTGTGTGTGTGTTCCAACCCTTTGATGTCGTCTGACATCATCATTCGTAGATGTTTGGACATCTTGTGTTGTGATCCGTCCCGTTGAAGAAGTCTTTGGTGCGTGACTTCGCGTCTTGGTTCCTCCTTGTAACAAAAGGAAGTTGGAAAGTGTTCCACATTGGACTTCATGTTGTTTCAGTCAATGAGGATTTGATTCCATAGTGGATAGAGCTTTTAAGGGTTTGAGGTAACGGGTGTGGTGTGGCTAACTTGTTATTTACCCAGGAACGGTATGATAATTATGGATTTGTTCTAATTTTATCATTTATTACTCCCTCTTGTTAAAATGCTTTAAGACACCTTCGCTTAGGTGGCCAAGCCAGCGACGTAACTGCTTACACCATTTCTTTTTTGGGGGTGACTTGATTGAAGCAGTGTCCTCTCCCTCATGACGACACTTTCAATTGCCTTGTTAACGACCCAACCACAGACTGCGACACGGACCATCACCAGTCAGTCTGTCTGCGCGCCACAATCTCACGTCTGTGGTAGGTGTCTTGTGTTTGAGGTGGTTCATCGTGATGTTGTTTCTATTCTCTCTATTTTTCGCGTATTCTTTCCTGTATCGCATTTATTGACGTTGCTTTATTCGTCACCCTTCTGTCTCATTTCCCTGGGGCTGGGCCAGGTACATAGAGCCTTCCGGAAGCTATTCCCACACGTACATCTCCTGAACACACATGACTGGTGTGTTTTGTAAACATGGGCACCCCACATTTACCAAAAAAAAAAGGGCTTCGTACTTTCTCATTTTGCATTAGTATAAAAAGGCTTTGTTATCTTTGGGTTTACAGAGGCGATGAGGCTTTTCAATGAGAGAGTGAGGGACGAAGGGACAAAAGAAGGCTTAGGTGAGGCAAGTAGAATTTTCTATCCACTTTGGCCAAAGCCTTTTCGAGGTTTTTCCCTGCGCAGAAAGTGTGTGCCCGTGCGTGCGTGCTGGCGGGAGGGCGGGGTAGAAGAAGAAGAAGAACCATTCTTTCTGGGCCACGAACCAGTCTTCCTGGGGCCACAAGATGGGACAGCCTCCAACAAGCAATTGTCAAGTGAGTCACATTGGCCAGCGATGGAATGACGTCTTCGTGTTTGATGGTTTGAGGCGACATCTTCCTCTTCTCTCTTTTTCTTCCCCGACCTTGCGATACACCAGAGCCAAGATTCCCTTTTTAGACTCTCCACGCCCACAACGTCCAGAGATTCTGATTAAGGTGTTGGAATCAACCCCTTCCCCTTTCTTTACCACCTCCTGACTTGGTTCTCATATGTGCACGAACCCTTATATCTGCCCACAACGTCCAGAGATTCTGATTAAGGTGTTGGAACCAACCCCTTCCCCTTTCTTTACCACCTCGTGACTTGGTTCTCATGCGTGCACGAACCCTTACTTCGTACCTGCTTTTACCCGTGGCCTTGTTACCCTTGCTGCTCAACAGCTGTACGGACAAGTTACTCCACAAAAGGAGACTTCAAAAAGCTCTTCAGGGTTCACGTCTGCAAGAACATGTCTCGCGTTTCAAAGTGTTCATTGCGGCTCGAGATTAACACTGTCATTCCCATGTGTCAAAGACGACTGTGGGAGAACCATTGTCTTGTTTCAAACACTGGCGTTCGACATTGTCGTATTCTGCCGAGGTTAGAAGAAAAAATAGAGGCGCCATTGAAGTACAAACGTAATGTAATTGTCTTTACAAGCCCTTCGTCTACGTCCCGTTTTCCATGTCTTTTTTTTTTTTCTTGCATCCGTCTTGCGAACTCGTAAGCGACGGAAAGACGGTAATGCAGCGACAGGGGAAAAGGCTACGGTAATACACGTTGACAGACGGTGGGGGGGGGAGACAGCCATTCGTCAACAGACAGTAAAAAAGAGAAGAAAATGACATGTCGACAGAAAATGGAGACAGATGAAGAGCGCGATTTTCTTGGGAGTCTCTCTCTCTCTCTCTCTCTCTCTCTCTCTCTCTCTCTCTCTCTCTCTCTCTCTCTCTCTGTGTGTGTGTGTGTGTGTGTGTGTGTGTGTGTGTGTGTGTGTTGGCGCTTCCAGAATGTTCATCTGACGCGCAACATGCCCCGTTGCCAACTTTTTGGGTGTGGCGGCTCCCGGCGCGTATGTCCACACGCACCTTCAACCCTATATCATCCTCCTATATCATTTATCATCGTATAGCATCATATAGCATCATATATCATCATATATCATCATATATCCCGTTGACACCAAGTTCTACCAGCACCACAGATAATGTAGCCATGTACTAACACACACACACACACACACCCTCACACCGATATCTGAATGAACTTCAAATCGGGACCAGTGTCTCCGATCGTCATCGGCCGATACGAACGGCATCTTTGCGGTAATGGCCGATGCTCAATTGGGGGGGGGTTGGGAGTGGGTGGGTGGTGGGAGATGGTGGCAGAAGACTGGAAGGTGGTTGGTTCCAACACCGGAGGGTGGGTGGTTTCCCCCCCCCCCCACACACGGTTGCCACCGTCAGGTATCGATTCCAAGGGTGACGGTCTTCAAGGGGGGGGGGGGGGGATCTCTGGTTGGACTGGCGACGCATCGATCATGTCATGATGGTTGAAGACGTCACCAAACATGTCGGCAACTCGTATCGGGTCCCATCCGCGCTTCTTATCACTCCGTGTTCACTATCGCCATCCAGGGAGAAGGACGGGGGGGCTGCTGGGTAGGTGGTGTCTGGAAGGACGGGCTGGGGTCTGGAAGGAGGCATTGGGGGTCTGGAAAGACGGGCTGGGGTCTTGGAGGAGGAGTTTGGGGGTCTGGAAAGACGAGAAAGGGTCTGGAATGAGGAACTGGGGTCTGGAAAGACGAATTAGGGTCTGGAAGGAGAAACTGGGGGTCTGGAAAGACGGGCTGGGGTCTGGATGGAGGCACTGGGGGGTCTGGAAAGACGGGCTGGGGTCTGGATGGAGGCACTGGAGGGTCTGGAAGTAGGCATTGGGGGTCTGGAAAGACGGGCTGGGGTCTGGATGGAGGCATTGGGGGTCTGGAAGGAGGCATTGGGGGTCAGGAAAGACGGGCTGGGGTCTTGGAGGAGGAGTTTGGGGGTCTGGAAAGACGAGAAAGGGTCTGGAATGAGGAACTGGGGTCTGAAAAGACGAATTAGGGTCTGGAATCAGGAACTGGGGTCTGGAAAGACGAAGTAGGGTCTGGAAGGAGAAACTGTGGGTCTGGAAAGACGAGTTAGGGTCTAGAAGGAGGAACTGTGGGTCTGGAAAGACGGACTGGGGTCTGGAAAGAACAGGCATTAGGGGGGTCTGGAAAGGACGAGGCTAGGAGGTCTGGAAAGGACAAGGTTGAAATTTGGAAGTAAAGATATCTTCAAGTCGGCCCTGTGGCAGAAAGCAGTGTGGTCTTCGCCCAGTAGATGGGAGTGTCGAAGTAAATAGATATCGCCACAGCGAGAGGTCTGGAATGAAGGCTGGAGGGAGAAATGAAAGGACATTAGATAAGAAGTAGGCGTTTTGGTGTGTGTGTGTGTGTGTGAGTGCGGCCGGTGTGGTGAAGATAGTGCGCCGGGCTGAGAGAGAGAGAGAGAGAGAGAGAGAGAGAGAGAGAGAGAGAGAGAGAGAGAGAGAGAGAGAGAGAAGAGAGAGAGATAGATCCACAAACCTGAGAGAGAGAGAGAGAGAGAGAGAGAGAGAGAGAGAGAGAGAGAGAGAGAGAGAGAGAGATCCCACAACCTGAGAGAAAGAGAGGGAGAGATCCCACAACCTTAGAGAGAGAGAGAGAGAGAGAAGAGAGAGAGAGAGAGAGAGGAGGGGAAGGGGGAATACTTGAAAATGAGAAGAAGATACAGACGAGAAAGAGGTAATTAATGTGAGAGATGGGGTGGGGAAAGCGACGCTGGCACAGACACACCTCCCCTCAGACCTCCCCTTCCCGCCCACCTCCCCTCAGACCTCCCCTTCCCGCCCACCTCCCCTCAGACCTCCCCTTCCCGCCCATCACCCACCAGACCCCAGACAAGACTGCCTCAGAATATCGTATCTTCCGCACATTTCGTCTATTTCCCCCCTTCCCCATCCCCTTCCCCCATCCCCCTTCCCCTTCCCCCCATCCCCCTTCCCCCATCGCAAAGCTTTTTCCGTATGCAAATGTGACTTGATTTTTGTTGTTGTTCTTGTTGTTGTTGTTGTTGTTTTGCCGGAAGACTTTCATACGTCCGAAACTTTGCCTTGACTTCGGTTGTATAAGTCTCTGACTCTTGTGGACTTGTGACTCTTGTGGACTCAGAAGACCTGGTGATGGCTTGTCCAAGGCCCTCTGCTCAGAGCGTGAAAAGTGGTCTTATCTGAAACTCCAACTGTTTTTTCACGAATACGTCGTTCTCGTAACTACGATTGGGGTGATGGTAGTGTTAGTGAAGAAATAATGTATGGCAGTGGTTGTGTATATCTATGATTGGGGTGATGGTAGTGTTAGTGAAGAAATAATGTATGGCAGTGGTTGTGTATATCTACAATTGGGGTGATGGTAGTGTTAGTGAAGAAATAATGTATGGCAGTGGTTGTGTATAGCTACAATTGGGGTGATGGTAGTGTTAGTGAAGAAATAATGTATGGCAGTGGGTGTGTATAGCTACAATTGGGGTGATGGTAGTGTTAGTGAAGAAATAATGTATGGCAGTGGGTGTGTATAGCTACAATTGGGGTGATGGTAGTGTTAGTGAAGAAATAATGTATGGCAGTGGGTTGTGTATATCTATGATTGGGATGATGGTAGTGTTAGTGAAGAAATAATGTATGGCAGTGGGTGTGTATAGCTACAATTGGGGTGATGGTAGTGTTAGTGAAGAAATAATGTATGGCATTGGTTGTGTATAGCTACAATTGGGGTGATGGTGGTAGTGTTAGTGAAGAAATAATGTATGGCAGTGGTTGTGTATAGCTACAATTGGGGTGATGGTAGTGTTAGTGAAGAAATAATGTATGGCAGTGGTTGTGTATAGCTATGATTGGGGTGATGGTAGTGTTAGTGAAGAAATAATGTATGGCAGTGGTTGTGTATAGCTACAACTGGGGTTGATGATGAAAATTTTGATGTTGCACGCGACATGGCACATTCAGAGATCCGGTGGGCGATGCGGGTATTAAAAAAGCCATCATTGTGGGTCGCCTGTGTGCTGTCCTCGTCTTTTTCTGTGGGTCTGTCTGTATTTTGGGTCTGTCTTTAACTGTGGGTCTGTCTGTATTTTGGGTCTGTGTTTAACTGTGGGTCTGTCTGTATTTTGGGTCTGTCTTTAACTGTGGGTCCGTCTTTAACTGTGGGTCTGTCTGTATTTTGGGTCTGTCTTTAACTGTGGGTCCGTCTTTAACTGTGGGTCTGTCTTTAACGGTGGGTCTGCGTGAGGGAAATGAGATGATTTTGTGAGGGATTAGAATTATTGCCGTGGAAAATTGGGACTGTGCCAGACACACCCCATACACTGTCTGTGGTCCAGAAAGTCTGCCAGACACACCCCTTACACTATCTGTGTCCAGAACTCTGTGCTAGACACACCCTATACACTGTCTGTGTCCAGAAAGTCTGTGCTAGACACACCCCTTACACTGTCTGTGTCCAGAACTCTGTGCTAGACACACCCCTTACACTGTCTGTGTCCAGAACTCTGTGCCAAACACACCCCATACACTGTCTGTGTCCAGAACTCTGTGCTAGACACACCCCTTACACTGTCTGTGTCCAGAACTCTGTGCCAGACACACCCCATACACTGTCTGTGGTCCAGAACTCTGTGCTAAACACACCCCTTACACTGTCTGTGTCCAGGAAGTCTGTGCTAGACACATCCACTCCGTCTATGGTGTTGAAACAGCGCCAGGAGCAGTACTATTGCCCTGGTCTGTGCCACACCCTCACATACGTGGTTTTCCCCTTTCGTGTGAAGGCATTTTTCTGTAACCATTGAGATTTGCGTCGGTTTTAACGTTGCTGGCATAACGTAGGGTCTGGGTGTGTGTGTGTGTGGGTGTGTGTGTGTGTACTGGAGGCCTGTGTGAGCTACCTTGATGACCACATCCCCTACCGGTACTCATCCCCATCCCTGGGGATTTTCCCTGGTCCTCCTTCCCCCTCGGAGGCGAAACACAGCCCGAGGTCCTGCGCAGGAGGGAATCCCCAGCGAATCCTTACGTTCTTGGTAGGGAAGGGAGACGAGAGTGTTGGGGAGTGGGGAGGGATGGGTTATAGCAATCCTGTGTGTGTGGGGGAGTGAGTTATAGAAGGTATATAGAGGGTTATAGCAGTGTTTTGGGGAGTTACAGCAATCATAGAGGGTTATAAAAGTCCTGTAGGGCAGTTACAGAAGTTATAGACGGTTATAGCAGTCTTTTGGGGAGTTACAGCAATCATAGAGGGTTATAGAAGTCCTGTAGGGCAGTTACAGAAGTTATAGACGGTTATAGCAGTCTTTTGGGGAGTTACAGCAATCATAGAGGGTTATAGAAGTCGTGTGGGGCAGTTATAGAAGGTATAGAGGGTTATAGCAGTCCTTAAGGGAGTTACAGCAATCATAGAGGGTTATAGAAGTCCTGTGGGGCAGGCAGTTACAGAAGGTACAGAGGGTCACAGCCGTCGAAATTGGAACGATGTGGTATACAGGGGGCGACGTGCTGCCACCCGGGTTGAACCAGGACGTATGAAGCGGTCACATGATGGGAAGGTCATATATAAGGCTCTGGTTCCGTTGCATTATGCATAACAGATAGAGAAGGTGGGGGAGACGTGGATAAACCCAGCCATTCTTCGTCTGTTCCCTGGCCTCTTCCTCGTCGTCTGGGACACTGTGGACGTAAACCAGGGCATTGGGTTGGCCCTGCAGTCAGTCGCCATGGAGAGAAATGAACCTCCTACCCGCCCTTCAATCAGGCGGAGTTCTTACGTCAGTAAGATGAAGGAGTCTTTGGCCCAAAGGGGCCCAGGTTTGGTACCGGGCCCCTGTCGACGGCGTCATAAGAGGCCCAGGTTTGGTACCGGGCCCCTGTCGACGGCGTCATAAGAGGCCCAGGTTTGGTACCGGGCCCCTGTCGACGGCGTCATAAGGGGCCCAGGTTTGGTACCGGGTGGGGGGGCGCGATGAATGCCGTGTGTGTGGGGATGGGGGCCCTCTAATGGGCATAGTTAGGCCGGCGCTGGCCTCAGTGGTGGTGTCCACCGCTGGCGGAGGCCTCCGCGTCCGTGTTGTCCTTGGGAAGGAGGGGCCCGGTGGTCGCTCCTCCTCCTTCTCCCGGAGTGCCATCAGATGGGTGTCGGTGGTGTTGGGTGGGCGGGGGCGAGGAGGAGGTGGGTCGTCTACCCGCCCACTCACGCTAGCCGGCACGTGCCTCACTGCCAGCCTGTGTCGAGGCATTTATTAAGAGGCATTTCCTGTTGGTGAGTCGCGCCCCCATGCTGCCAGAGTTCCTCTGTGTGTGTGTGTGTGTGTGTGTGTGTGTGTGTGTGTGTGTGTGTGTGTGTGTGTGTGCGCGTGGGGGAACTAGTTCTATACATGTGTTTCCTCCCCCGGTCTCTCAACCTTGAATGGATAGACCATGTCTTCGACGTGTTCCTGTCCGCGCATAGACACACCCTTGCTTAAGCCAGGGGACCCATTCATCCACCGGCCCCCGAAAGGGGAAGGATGAACGGCTGGGGTTTGGCCGTGAGTCAGCTGCCCTCTCTGGCATTCGAACCCGGGCCCGGTAGATTAGTGAGTCTTAAGTGTTAACTTCGAGGGGGGTCCTTGTGTGTGTTTTGATTCGCGCTGGTCACAAACATGAGGGGGCCTTCTTCGAAATCTAGCCTCAAGTGAATGTAGAAAAAGGCGCCAGGGAAAAACAGAAGAGAGCGAGAGGGATGAGGAATGAGGAAGATTGTATTACAAGCTTTTCATTAAGGTTCAGGTGGTAGGTATTAGGGCAAAGCTTGAGCAGGTGAAGAGATCCAAAGCTTAGCTGTACAGGGAAAGAGACAAGAGGTCACAGCGACCTGCCCTGGAGTGTGCTAGGACAATGGTCTGGTCTGGAAGCGATGGTCTCTCTCTTTAGATGGACCTGCGCGGTCTGTGGAGGGTGAAAGGTGACCTTTCTTCTCCCTCACTCTCCCTTTACTCTCACCTCTTCCAACTCCCTTCATTCCGCCCCTGCCATGTTCGTCCCTCATTCCTTTCTCTGCCTGGTCAGACCTCCCTGTTTCCGCACACACCATGTCAACATCACCACGTCTGGAATCAGTCGCACCTCATACGCATTACACCTCACCCAGTCGCACCTCATACACATTACACCTCGCCCAGTCGCACCTCATACACATTACACCTCACCCAGTCGCACCTCATACACGTTACACCTCACCCAGTCGCACCTCATACACATTACACCTCACCCAGTCGCACCTCATACACATTACACCTCGCCCAGTCGCACCTCATACACATTACACCTCGCCCAGTCGCACCTCATACACATTACACCTCACCCCGTCGCACCTCATACACATTACACCTCACCCCGTCGCACCTCATACACATTACACCTCACCCAGTCGAACCTCATACACATTACACCTCACCCAGTCGCACCTCATACACATTACACCTCACCCAGTCGCACCTCATACACATTACACCTCACCCAGTCGCACCTCATACACATTACACCTCGCCCAGTCGCACCTCATACACATTACACCTCACCCAGTCGCACCTCATACACATTACACCTCACCCAGTCGCACCTCATACACATTACACCGCACCCAGTCGCACCTCATACACATTACACCTAAGCCAGTCTTTACCGCCACAACACCCAGATAGAGTCCACAGGTCCCCCCTTCTGCCAATCTTCGCTTAATGTCCCATATATCCGGCCGGACTACCTTCCCTCTTACCCAGGTATAGCCCAGACTTGAATTATTTACCCGATCCTCCATTAAGCATGCCTCTGCCTTCCCTTCCATTTTGACCTGGTCGAAAATTAATGGAGTCGAGTCCGACACAAGGGGCGTGGTGAGGGTGTAGCCAGGGTGTAGCCAGGCCATCGTAGTGCTGTCCCGCTGTAAGTTGAAGTCTTCTGCATCACACTGATAAGCATTGCCTGTCCATATGCTCAGAGAGGTAACTTGCCTCACACAAACGTACATAAGCACACCAGAAAAGCCCTCTGTATTAACAGTGGCTCGTCTCTCGTTGTCATAGGAGGTCTTGTGTTATCTGGCCCCCTCCCATGTATACTGTCCTCCAGCAGATAACCTGGTCATAGACCATCAGGTCTTGTGTTATCTGGCCCCTCCCATGTATACTGTCCTCCAGCAGATAACCTGGTCATAGACCATCAGGTCTTGTGTTATCTGGCCCCTCCCATGTATACTGTCCTCCAGCAGATAACCTGGTCATAGACCATCAGGTCTTGTGTTATCTCTCTCTCTCTCTCTCTCTCTCTCCTCTCTCTCTCTCTTCTCTCTCTCTCTCTCTCTCTCTCTCTCTCTCTCTCTCTCTCTCCTGCGCCTGCGCAAGGCGACCGCAGAACCAACGCGTTTCCGGGCCTTGAAGGAGGTGGAAGGGGAGGGGGGGGGGTTCGAATCCAGGCGCCTCACCGCCTCTCTGTGTGTATATACACAACTCCCTGGACACGACCCTCCTCCCCCCATGTGTTTATTACCAGGGGGGGGGGGGGTAACTACTCCATGGGTTTATTGCCTTTAAGGGAGAACTACTGTAGGTATAAATTACCCTAGGTTAACTCTCGTGTATATATATATATATATATATATATATATATATATATATATATATATATATATATATATATATCACCCTCAGGCCTTACCCCATATATGTATATATATATATAACCTGCAGGGCATTACCCCATATATATATATATATATATATATATATATATATATATATATATATATATATATATATATATATATATATATATATATATATGGGAATGGATGAAGGCAGCAAGTATGAATATGTACATGTGTATATATGTATATGTCTGTATATGTATAAATACGTTGAAATGGATATGTGTGTGTGTGGACGTGTATGTATATACATGTGTATGTGGGGTGGGTTGGGCCATTCTTTCGTCTGTTTCCTTGCGCTACCTCGCTAACGCGGGCTTGGTGTGGGACCTGGTTACGTCGTTTCTTTGCTTACGTAAGAACACTTGAGTACTCAAGAGGAGATTAAAGCTTTTGAAGAATATCCGTCATCGATTTTATCTCTCTTCGTCTGTAGGGTTCTCAGAATCCAGCCTACCCCCTTTTTTTTTTCATGGTGAATGTATACAGTGAAGAAACATTATCCTCAAAGACTTTTTTTTCCTTTTCAAAGGCCCCCTATACAGATTTTGATGGATATTAGAGGTTTTTCAGCTTCTTCTGTGAATGGAATTTCCTAACCAGTTGAGGTATTACTGATATAAACCAGGGACATATGCATAAATGTGAGTGTACATGGTCTAACTATTGTAGTGTAAGACTTCGAGTTGAAACCTTGTGTTTAAGAAGTTTTGACCTAGATCTTTCAGGTTGGTGGAGGCATAGGTAGGTTCATATGTTGATGGCCTTTAGCCTTTGCAGATGATTGGCCCAAAAGCCCAAACATCCAGGCAACTACAGTTGACAACCAGTGTCGTATGTGGCCAACACTGTCAGGCTAAGTCCCGGGAAACAGCTGGGGAGCAAGTGTGGCACCCTGATGTATACGAAGCATTTGAGAATAGAAAACTCTTGTGCCGTTGTTCAGTTCCATGGGGATATTATTGTTTACATGGGGTTCGTCCATAAACTCTAGCTAGGGTGGATGTTATAGTCCTCTATCTTTAATGAGTGATGATTGTGTCATTGTATCTAGAAGAGACTTTTTACGTACCTGCACCTGAAGACGGAAGCTTCAAGCATCATGTAAATAACTTTCTCCTAAGTCGGATCCAGATCATGTTCACTGGCTCTTGCCACCTGTTTTGCCACACCTCACCACACACCTGCCATTCACGGTGGTACGTTATGAAGAGATAATGTTTGTGATCTGGTTTTACTTCTGGGCCCGTCCTATTTTGGATTGGTTATTTGATGGGGTTTTGTTAACTGATGATAGTGAACTAATGAGCAGTTGGTTCACGTTATAGGGGTGGTGTGGGGGTGGTGACAGAGGCAAGGTGAATGGTGATTGTGCTGGTGATAGAGGCAAGGTGAATGGTGATTGTGCTGCTGGTGATAGTGATTAGGGAGATGTTGATTGTGCTGCTGGTGATAGTGATGAAAATGAAGGCCAGCCCAAGAGATGGTGATGGGCCCCGGGTTCGATGATGAAGTCTTCGTTCAAGATGGTGATTGGAAGAGATAGAAATAGAGGCAATTTGTGTCGGCGATGGTGGTGATAATGATGGCGATGGGTTTGGGGAGGTTACAGGGCAGTGGGGAGGTTGTTGAAGCCATGGGGGGTGTTTACAGGGCAGGGGTTACAGAGCAGTTGGGAGGTTGTTGAAGCCAAGGCGCCTATTTGGATGAGAGATATGATGATGATGTGAAGAACAGCGTTGAAGACAGGTCATGGAACCTCATGGAAAAGGATGGGGGTGGTGACTTTTCACATACACAAGCACTGGACTAGAAGAAAGGGGGGGAAACGAATCTAAGGGGCCCCCCATTTTTTTTTGGGGGGGTGAGGTTGCTGTCATTTTAGGAGGTTTCTCCAAATGGCATCAGTTCCCCCAACATGGGGTGTGGAGGGCTGGGGTGGGTGTGGAGGGGAGGGAATGGAGTATGAGTGACTGTAATTTCCGTCGTCGCTTCCCTTCACCCCAATCCAGCCCATGGCTCTTCAAGGGGGCACTGACTCAAATCATGGAACTCAACAGCCACAGGCTGTCTTGTGTTGTGCCCAGTGGTGGAGCTGCGTGGTTTGGACGTGTCATCTTCGACTTCGCGTCCGTGGCGTCGTTTGAAGCTCTGGTGGCTCATGGCTGCCATGGTGGTTGATGAAGCTGGATGGGGAGAGAGGGTGTGTGTGTTTCTTTCTTTCATAGCGGTGGTGTGTGTGTGTGTGTGTGTCTATGTGATCATGATGGTGGTAGATAAGGGTGATAGTAGTAAGCAGGGGAAAGGTGATTCTTGGCGACGAGAGAGCAAGCTAGCGAGCCCGGAGCGCCCGCCACAACGAATCGTAGGGTGATGGCTCGCTCGCTCACTCACGTCCATAATGTCCTCCACCTCTCTCTCTCTCTCTCCCCTAACTCCACGTTAGTTGAACCTCCGTGTGAACCGGAGGGAACCGGCTACAGCCAGCCCTATGAACCAACGTAGACTTATGAACCGACCCTGCGTGAAAACCAAGACGTAGCCAGGACCCGAGGGGAGATGAAGGGAGCGTAGGTGATCTCCTCCTCCCGAGGCAGGAAGATATATTGTGGAAAAGTTGTTTTTTTTTTGGGCCGAGCGTGTCTCTTGGGAGGCATTTGTAGAAAGGGGGGGGTTGTGGATGGCTGTGACATTTGGGCCCCCCTCCCTCCATTCCCGCCCTCACCTCGTTACCTTCCTGTGTTGTGGTGTAACAGGAGCGGGAGGGAGGAGGGGGATGAGGCCCTTCTCTGGAACAGGGTTGAGTGGGTTATGAAGGCGGGACAGATGACTGAAGACCTGATGGTCTGTGACGAGGTCATTCGCAAGGGTACGGTACATAGGAAGGGCCAGATAACACAAGACCTGATGGTCTATGACCAGGTTATCTGCTGGAGGACAGTATACATGGGAGGGGGCCAGATAACACAAGACCTGATGGTCTATGACCAGGTTATCTGCTGGAGGACAGTATACATGGGAGGGGGCCAGATAACACAAGACCTGATGGTCTATGACCAGGTTATCTGCTGGAGGACAGTATACATGGGAGGGGGGCCAGATAACACAAGACCTGATGGTCTATGACCAGGTTATCTGCTGGAGGACAGTACATGGGAGGGGGCCAGATAACGCAAGACCTGATGGTCTGTGACGAAGTCGTCTGCTGGAGGACAGTAATAGCATCCTACCCTCCTAATCTATATAGATGGAGACAGGATAGTGCAGCGCAGGAAGACAGTGTAGGGTAGCGAAGGCTGGAAAGAGAACAGTGTGATGGAGGACAGGATTTCGTGGAGGTGGATGAGGTTGGTGGAGGAGGGGGAGCATATCCGTAGTGGTCACCCTGGGGTGCGCGAGGGGAAAGGGATGAAGGGGGGACCTACTGAACCTGAGGGGAGTCATTAAAGAGGGGAAACAGACCTCAAGGGTCACGCACGCACGTAGGGAGGTAGGGAGGTAAGAGGAAACAGCTATCATCAGGGTGTGTGTGTGTGTGTGTGTGGTGTGTGTGTGTGTGTGTGTGTGTGTGTGTGTGTGTGTGTGGTAAGGGAGTTCAAGGGAGTTCGAGGGTCGCTCCGACACGGGGGGTATCTTAATTACATGTTTATAAACATGGTGGAGCGCGTTTGATGGCTGGCGGGCGGAGGGAAGGTGGTGGCGTGGATGGGAGGTGGGGGCCTTTTAGGAGGCCACCATCTGGCTCCACCTGGGCCACCATCTGGCTCCACCTGGGCCACCATCTGGTTCCACCTCGTTAACCCCTTCCCAGGTCACCTGCTTCCCATCGTATAAACCTCTCTCTCTCTCTCTCATGGCGACCCAGGGTAAACAGACGTTTCAAACAGGAGACGCCTCTGGTTCTTGGACATCTCTATAGTTTCTGGACACCGAAGAAGGCCTGGGTGATGGTGAACTATTACAATTACGACCCATGGCTTTATTTTACGGGGTTTTTGATGTGTTCGATGGACTTGCGTTAGGTCGCAGGAGGCACATAGGCGCAAAGGGGACTGTCTGCCGGAAATACGTCACAGGGGTAGAGCGTCCTGTGAATTTATAGTGTTCTTTTGTTTGCCCCTTTCAGCACGACGGTACGACACTTTGTATCACGGCGGTACGATTATTCACCATGATGATTAGACCGTTGGGCGCGAC